>NC_051182.1:25474814-25754813 GCF_013339695.2 Rhipicephalus sanguineus
AAGAAGTCGACGTCGTCCCTCTCACGGGACCCCTGGTACGTGTGCATTTCCGAGATGCCATCATTTAAAGTGGGCTTTAAAAACCACGTTAGAAAAATAAAGCTACACGGGAATTCCGAAAGCGCTGCTTCTGCATGACAAACGCTTTCACCTCTGTTGCGACGGCTTCGGCATAGTAAGCGAAGAGAGACTAAATTTTATTCAAACAAAGGAGTGCGGGATTTAACTAAAAATACATGGCTCTCGTGAGCACTAACGTGCGTTATACTATACTCAATGCGCTATGCATTCCTGCACTGTTAAATGAAAATTTTTGCTCACGGATATTTTCGGGTTCGATGAAATTTTAATAAAACTATAAAATTTTAACAGTAGTCGCTACGTCTTAACGCTACAGCTATTCCGCAGAATGGATGCCAAAATTGTCAGTGCGATGTCTTATTTAATTGCCACTGGGATCCCCTGCTAGGATTGTGTGAATAGGAGCTTTAATTTGAAAAGAATAAAGCAAACCGAAGTCGAAGCGACAACAATACCGATCACAGTACAGAGATTATCGGGAAAACCTTGCTCACAGTGAAGGAAATATGGAAGAACCTTATTTCTTCTACGTTTTTTATAAGGACTACTTGCTTTAGAACTAAGCACACGTGTAGTAAACTTGGGCTAGCCATTGACGAAATGCTGACCTCAAATATTCATTTACATTCCACACAAACAGGAGCCGCATGAATCCGTCATTCATGGAATCATTTCAATGTCAATAATTTCGGCTGTTGGGGTTACCATAATTTCATTTTTGCATCAAATACGGGATTTCCGGATATAAATGTCCGAAGTATACCTTGTGAGGTCTGAAAATTCTCTTGTAAGCCTACCAGTAGTAAAAAAAAGGAACAGGCGTGCTGCACCTTTCTATATTTTCTGTGAGTCCGGGTGGAGATAAGAACACAATGAATGAATGGTGAGTCATGCTATCCTGGGAGCTTAAGAATGCGTTTCACGCGCCAAGTTTTTTTTTTTACCTCTTTTGTTGCGACGCTTTCTATATTACTGACCTGGCAGACAGTCCGGTTGAAACCCTTTCATAAAGAGAAGCCTACAAACATTTTATCGTCATTGACGGGTTAGGATAGAGAGATGACATCCAACTTCTAAGAAATGTAGTGGGAAGAGTAGAAACTTCGGAGAATTCCGTTCGGTTCACAGCGGCGTATAACGCAGGACGTGAACGTAGCAAAAAAAAAGAAGAGACAGTAGAAAATGCATTGAGTACCAACAGTTAGAAGTGAGCGCTGTTTTTCTATTCTGTCCCTTTTTTTTTGCTACGTTGGTGCGCCGTTACCCGCTGTTCTAAGAAAGGATGGAGGCAAATTCCCCCGACTCGTGCGGCTTTGTTAGTTTCGCCCAACTTGCCTCGTTTTCTTATCTCCCTTTTGAACAATTCTGTCAACAACGCACTGCTTTAATTTCTTCAGAAAAACTGCGCGGCAGGAGGAGACACCACGAAAGAACTGTCGAAAACTGGTGCCTCGTCCTGCTGCGCAGTTTTTCTGAAGTTGTTCCTGTACCAACTTGCTCAACTTTCAAACCTTGTATGTTATAATTGATGGGGTGTAACGTTCTATGCTTTCTATTATCCTCTCTCCTACCCCTCTTCCCACCACAGCATGGGCTCCTTGAATTTCTCCAGATCACCGTAGCTAATCTGGCTTGCGGATAGGGGTGCATGGGATTGTTCAAGTGGGCACAGCGTCTGCCAGCAACGCGGGATGTACTGGGTTTTTTTTTTTGTGCGTATGAAGGTACGCCGGCGTAGGTACGCCGGCCTCTTCGGGCACTGATTGCTCGACACGCTGGCTTCTCCTTTCCGCTTTGAACGCGATAGCGTTAAATAGCTTGTTTCGTTGAAATTCCTGTGTCGGCGGTGGCGTCTGTGGTTGTGAGCGAATATTTGAGGTAGATGCAAATAAAGGTAGGACCACTTGTGTACTTTGGCTTTCCCTGCTGCACTGTTTGGGCGTTCACCGAGAAACGAAGGCAGGCTATACATTGGGAAGGCGATAGTGTGTGTGCGTGCTTGCGCATATCGCACTCAATTCACGCGTATTTTTCCGTACAGCTCCTCCAGCGGAGATCGGTGAAATCGAAACTCGGGGTCTTCGGCCTCCTACGTTGTCTGCCGCGCGCCGGTAGACGATCACGGGGCCCTGGATTCCCAATTCTTTCGGGAAAACTTGCAAGCTTGCCACATGAGGCATCGCTCGGCTCGCTCATACCGACACGCTGTCACCGCAAAAAAACATGGCGATCTTCTCGTATCCGCCGTACCGTAAAATGTTTATTCGTTTCTACATATAATACCTCCGGCTACTCAGTTTCATTATCTGCGTTACATCACAGATTTTCATTATTACTGCTTTTTATTTTCTATTACTTAAGCGGACAATTGAAGCGTCGCGGTGCCAGACTTCACTTCCTAGGAGAAGCGTCTCTTTGTAGTGGGACCAGGATGCTACAATAAAAGGACATCTTAAGCTCAGGTACAGCCGATCCGTAACGGGTCAACGACAGCCACGCAATGATAGAAGCCTGTCAATATCGAAGATCATGTCTTGGCGTCTAGCATTTGTTTACCACCGAGTGACAATGGCAAAAAATGACACATGTTCTGGAGTATCACGACGATAGCAAAGCTGTCATGGAATGATGTCGCTAAAGCGCGTAGGATTCACAGCTCTATATTTAGTAATTCTGTTGTTTATAGGACGATGTGCATCGTTTAAAATATCAAAATGTTGCTCTATGTTGTTCCCCCAATTTCCTAACTGTCGTGTTTGCCATCATGTTGCGTGGGGTGAAAGCGCCAGTTAGGCTGTCGTACACGCAGCTTTTACGCAGCCTCCCTCAACGAGTCTCCTACATGGCTAATACTTGTGGGAAATAAAGTTGTTTGGCAAAAGGTTGTTAAATAAAGGGCCACTAGGGTGCAGACATGAGAGAAAGACGCAGGAACGCAGGTGGGGAAAGGGCGAGAGCTGGTAAAGTTGAAGAAAAAGACAGAGAGGGAGTTAAGAATACAAAGGTCATTGTGCGACATTCTCGCACATTGAAGTCGGGCGTATAAAAAGTCGACGAAGTGCCCAACTGACAGTCGACTTGCTAACTTCCACGACCGCACTATGAATCCGGACCTTGTTGACCGTTTCGTTCTCCGGCTGGGCCTTCTGCAAAAGCCAACGATTAATCCATTGACTGCGGCATTCGTGCTGTAGTGCTTCGTCACGCGGGGTTGCACTGACTGCTCAGAGATGCTCGACATCGCCTGCGAAACCGTTGAACATTGGCCGCCGTATTTCTGCAGTATGATCATCAAGGTGTCGGCTGGATATGCAGCAGCGACATGCACGCAGCTCTCGGAACCTGCGGATTCCCAGTTCGAGAAAGATTGTTGAGGCGCCTGCGTGCTACCATAGGCCCTCAATAGCTTTTCAAAAGTATTGAAGGACTATGCCACTACTTAGGGATGGTCAAAGTGAAGGCTTCAATAAGCTTTGATATACCTATTGGCCATCCCTAAGTGCTGGTCAAAAGGATTTGCTAAACTGTTTATTTTAGTACGCCAGGGAAGCACATGCGACCTAGACGACAAAAGTGTAGGTAAGAGCAAGTACGATGGATCCCGCTTTCCAGGAAGGGGAACGAACATGACACATAGGTGGGGAGAAGAAACAAGTGATCAACAGAGGCTGGAGATGAGGGGATGGGGGGTGGAATGGAATTTCAAGGTTAACAAAGGCTTCTATGCAGAAATCCTTCCACGCTTAACGCGGGAGTATAAAAAGACGACCAGTGGTCAGATTGCCACTCTACTGGCTGCCTATCAAACAGCATGGACTCTCGACTGGTGCCTTCCGTGCTCTTGGAGCTGAGGCTTCGCGGCAGATCCAGGCCGATAATACCATGGACGGTGGCGTCGGGTTCAAGTGTGCCCCATGCTGCGGTGTGAGCAGTCGCACCGACCTGGTCTACATGGCGGGCGAAGCATTTGAGGCCTGGACGGCTGCTTTCCGAGCCTTCGACCCCGAAGACGTTGGCTGGCTATCGGGTGACGATCTACGTGCTGCGATCGCAGAGTGCGGCTACGACGTGTGTGGCCCGTGGCTTGCTTATCTGCGAGAAGTCTTCGACCACGACGGTTGCTTGACCATCGATGGCTTCATAAAAGCGTGCGCTCTGACCGCACGTCGCCAGCGTTGAGCAGCCACCGTAGCCCTTCCTCAAGGGCCCTTTTCAGGGCCACCCATTTGCTGCATTGGTTGAGATCTGCCCTCACGAATCCGCTCCTTGATTCCCTCAAATTCTTCTTCTAAATACGAATACCTTTATTAAAGTATATTAAGCCGAGAGCTCATCGACATATTTCTAGGTTTTCGTTCTGTTAAACTCGAGAGAGCCGCTGACAATTCAATAATTCTTTGCGATAGCTTATTGCCACAATCGTATTTGGATCATTGTCGTATCAAATATATCGTTACGGCAAACTTGCGCCCGCCAGTGATCGCTCATGTATTTTGGCATTATGTCGCCTCTGTAAACACATACGAGAAAATGAGAGGTTCTCAGTTAATTACCTTCCTTGTTACCTACCAGATTCGGAAGTCAGAACGCGCGCGCTGGAAAACTGAAGCTGTTATTGATGTCATTTTCCTTGCGCAAAAATAAACGGTCGCCTTGTCTACACAAAACTAGATTGTTGCGCACAATCTATTTTATCAATTTGTTATATTTCATTTGCCGTATCAGCGCACGCATATGACAGTATGATAAGTATGATAGAGCTAGCACTACATAATATTTCACCTGGCAAATATTTCTGTTTCAATAATATGAAACTGGAATGCGTTGAGTGGTTGACTGGTATACTACACGTTCAGCATTTTTCCTTTATGTTACTTTTGATTATCAAAATGGCAGCTCTTGGGCAAAGTCAGAGCGTAATCATTCATCCAGAATCCTTTTTGTGGCATTGCAGGAAAGTCTGTATGTGGAATCGTATACTCATTATTTGGGCCATTGTCACGGGAAAATTCATGAAAATATTTATTCTCGAACTTGGCAATATAGCACTCAACTGGCCATTTCATGACCGTATGCATCTTTCATTGTAACCAGGTCATACTTGTCAACACAACCTTCCTGCAAGGCCTAACAAAAATGCACGGGCACTTTTCATGGAGAAACCACGTTACCAAAACATACGACCAACCCCGTGCCGCCTTAAGCCTTGAATTTGTTTTTATTTTCACAAAATTACGAATTAAGCCGTCTAGGAAAGACTGTTAGGACATGGGTTCTGTGAAAACCTGTGTATTTGTAAGAAAGAACAACGTGATACCAGTGCAGAAAACGACCAGCGTCATTGGGCATCAGCCGATTAGGTGTTTGGAATGTGACGTCTTTTTGTGTCTTGAACGCTTAGGTACGCTTCCTCGCTCATCTCAACTCGAACAATACTCGTAATATTGAAGCATATTGACACCGAAGTTCATATGGCAAGGCGATCCACAAGGCCAGGATTCATACTGCGCTGAGGAAAATTAGAGAGTCGAGCGTCAATCGGACGCTTGGTCTTTTTTTACACCCGCCCTGAGTGTGCGAGAACGTCGCACAATGATAAGTGAAATATATAGCTAAAATAAATAACTTACTGATGATTCGCTGACATATGCTGGGCCATATGATACTTTTAGTATACCAAACCACTATTCGCATGAATGACAGATATCGGCAAAAGCTAGGAGCGAGCATTGCCCAGTCCGCAGCGGGCGCGGCATCGGAAAGTGCACCGCCCACCGAGGAAAGGGAGGATGCAGATTTAATTTGTAGGAAGGCCGTGAGCTGCTTCGGCCACGATCAAGGCCACACTGTGAAGCTCTGTTGGTGCCTGTGGATGCTCTCTCTCTCAGTTAGCGAAGAAGCCGCCGATGATGATGATATGTGGGATTTAATGGCGCAAGGGCCATGCTTGGCCAAAGAGCGCCATGAAAAATGTCAAAAAAGATAACAATGCTTTGAAAGAGATGTGACCTATGATGTTGTATGATGTGACCTATGATGATCCCTTTAAAGAGACATACCTCGTTACTATCATCGTGCTCGGATGACACACATAGAGTGCTATTCCGAACGCTTTCGAATCTGGCCTTGACAAATTCGCCATTTTGTCAACTCTGCTTAGCCCAGAGGTCTGCTATGGTTTTTGTGAGGCTTCAAATGCTCCATGGCATAATTCCACAATATGGCGGAATGTGACGCTGATTCAGCCGGTTTCTTGAACAGCGTGCCACCACGTGATTTCAAAAGGGAGACTCGTAAATATCATCGTGCTCAGAAGTTGCACGTGGAATTCTACTCCTTCGCTTCCCTCAAAAGCAACGTGCAGACATTGTAGCATCATTGAGTCGTGCGTTTATATGTCGGAATGTGGTATTCGCATATAGCGCTGTCATGCCTGTCCTATGATGATCTGTAATCAGCGATAGCCAAATTAGGGTCTTGAACCATACAAGGCTGTATTTGGGAACGAACTGTGCGACGTGCACATTGTTTTGGTGCTGCACGTGCACCTGGACATGTGCGCCACCTTCATCGCCTTATGCCCGGGCAAGATTTTGTTGTGGTATATATCGGTGGCAAGGCGATCTCCACAACGAACACTGACGATGAAATTGCCGGTAATAAAGGTACGTCACCCTCTTTCTTATATGTAGAAAAAAACGTGAATCACGTATGTTGAAAGTTGAAACGATGGAAGCCATGTCAAGGTAAATCGTGTTCGTATTAGGGTGGAGAATGCGCATGCCTGTCCCTAAACGCGCGCATGCTGCTTATGACCTGTAGTGCGCCCTTTGCAATGCCGAATTCGTTTTGTTGATGATGTGTCGGCTTTCAGAAAAAAAAAACACTGCACTTGTGTCTTAGATTAGCGGCAGCGCGATGAAACGTGCTACATAGGATTTGCTGCTACTGCAAAGATGTTCACGTTGCTTGGTGCGTACCCGATGCGTGCTTGCCGGCACGCTTGCATCACGTCCGTATTTTTAGACGAGGTATATAGTATGCAATATGCATACACTGCAGCTATTTGAAGTGAACTGTACGACAGCGATGAAAAGAAACGCAAACGGCGGCGGCAGTCCAACACCGACATGCCCTGACTGTCGCTAGGCGAGTCTGTGCTTTCAGGTGGCAGAACCCAATAGGCTTGCTTTTGTTGTTTTAAGCCAGTTCGCTGTATCGCAAAATTTTATTGAATTGAACCGGAAAATTGGGACCCACTCTAAATACCTGAAGACACCCATGTGCATGCTTATTTTGTCTATGGTGAATTGACAGCCAAAGATTCTTTGTGAGCTTCTTTGCAATGTGATATTATGTTGGAGACTCATCACCCACATTAATCATTAGAAACAAATTTAAATGAGGTTTTGTAATATAGCTCCACGAGCACTGACAGCTCTGACGGGCATCGACATGAAAAAAAAAAAGGTGTTGGCATTTGTGAGCAACTATGGACATGAGCGTCTTGATATAGTAAAGCGCCGCCACTCGGCAAAGGAGTCTAAAGAAGCATGAGGAGGAGCATGAAGGTCTGGAAGAAAAGAAATTTTAAAGACACATGGCGTGCAAACACGGACACAAGTGAAGTAAAAGCACCACAAACACCGAGTTAGAACTGAAAAAGGTGCAGAGCGGCGGCAAAGAAGGCACACATACCTTCCTCTGGTGTGCACGTTTTTCAGTGGTAAGTTGCGTTTGTGGTGTCTTAACGTCTCTCGTGTCCGTGTGTGCACGCCCTGTGTCTTCAACAGGAATGCCTACCAACTAGCTCAGCTCTCTGTTATTCTAAGCCCGTAAATATAAGCACGTAAATCGCGTTCAGACGCTCTAAGTGTTTTTCTGTATTACTCCTGTGATTTTGCGATAACAATCCTTTTTCAGATCTGTTCGCGGTCGGTTTCGCAGAACTGTTGCCGGTATGCTTGTCAGAGAATCCAAAGTTCCTGAGGGGCCCTGTAAACCTCTTAACATTGCATTTGCTATTTTAGCGGTATGTTTCTGCTAATACTAGTTTTGTAAATTAAGCTTTACGTGTTGCGTGCCCTTAATTCTTAGGGCACACGTGCTTATGAGGCACTAGACCTCACTCTTATGTTCGAACCATTCAAAAGTGATGTCGTCGACATCTGAGCCGACATGACGACTGTCACGGTGCTCTATTGGGTACTGGACATAAAGTATTCGGACGACAACAAACACTTAGCACTTATGGTACAATTCTGTGATCTGCCAAGTGTGCCGAAATATACACTTCTCCTCACAGCCATTTCTTCGATCGAAAGACAACCAAACAGCATAGCCCAATCAGTGGCACTCAAGATCATCATTGTTAAAGATTGAATTGTGTGTACTCTATAATGCAAGCTTTTTGTATGTTCCTTCTCAAACGACAAAACCCGCGGCTTTTTTCACGTTTTCAGGATTTTGCCAACAAAATGCACAAGAGCGCCTGTTGTAGGGTCGCAACCTGTCAATGCTGGGGTTGCTTCCTAATATCTCATTAACTGCACTTTCCATCCCTTTAGTATGCTACTAACAGCAGTTAGTGAGAAAAGAGCGTATATGTTACTGAAGCTTCCAAGCTAGCAAAGTTGTTACGTAGTTACTAAGGATGCGACCTGGTAATAAGCGCAGTTACTATGAGGAGAGGACCGATCACTAACTGCCGTTACTAAGAGGGTAGCGTCTGCTACTAACGTGCTGCTAAAGTAGCAAAAAAAGATGGGTGAAAGAATAAAGGTGCAATGGTAACATATCAAGAAAGACTTCTTCATTGCTGTGTAATGCAAGTCAAGGCTTACTGATGCGCCTATCGCTACACATGGAGACCTTAAAGGCGTTTGACACAAATAGGGCTTTTCCAGCATTATGCCTCCAAATAATGCGCGTGCAACGAAACGCGGGTGTGCAGTCATAAGCTGGGCAACGGGTTGCCCACTTGCGTTCTTTATCCCGGAAGAATGCGCACCAATTATCTTATGTGCGATATCATGCGTTTGTGCACGTGACAGCGCACTGATCATTTGGAGGGATAAAGATTGGAAAAACCTTGCCTCATTTCGGAGGCCTATCACATAAACTGGAGCCGGGCCTTCACTTGTGCTACAGAGCACAATCTTTTTCTTGACGTATGTAACACTTAAACATCACAATGTTTTACTTGTTTCTAATCTTGAATTGCATGGAGATTGATGATTGGGCGGGAGTACCGGTGTACGTATGCATGAGTGCGTCTATTTGGCTTTTGCGTGAATTAAACCTCCATTAACGTGTTCGTGCCCGTGTTGCGTCATTGTTTGGTTTATGCTGAAGTAATGGTGCAGATGACATTGCACTGATGAGTAACGCGGGAGACGAATTGCAGCTCATGATTACTGAACTGAATACGGAAAGTAGAAGAGTAGATCTGAAAATTATTATGCATAAAACTAAAGTAATGTGGAACAGTCTTGGCAGAGTCAGTCTTCCTTGTGTAGTGATCGGTCAGTAATCGACCACTTTATTCGAGAGGCTTTTTACTACAAAAGAAACGTAGTTGTGATCCACGTTACCATAAAATTCGCATGAGCCATCTGTCGAAAGGTCTGATTTTGAAAAACAAGAGCCACAGCTGAGCCTACTCCTCTTCAAGCTCGCATGGACAGGGGTGCAAAAAAGTGCCCAGGCCACTATTCTACATATTCTTATGGCAGCGTGGCTTGGGAATTTTCGAACAACCCTGCACATATTTAGACATAGCCGGCTTTCTTGGCTGTTCCTATTAAGACCTGCATGAAATAATCTCAATGCACAGCGCCGAACTATTGGCTTATTTGTGTTTTGCTTTTATCCTTCGTTTCGCCATTGGATGAGAGTTACTCGGGAAGGTGAGCATTGTTCACATGGTAGACATAACCCTTCTTAACAGATGGAGAGCTTTCTGACATTTCAGAATGCGCTGATATTGTCTTGAAGATGGGCGAAGTACACAGGGCGACTATCTAATGATGGACTGCCAGCTTCCCGACAATACAGAGTATGCGGAAGAAACACCGGAACATAAGTAAGGCCCAGAAGATGGTGGAGTTAATGATCCCGATGTTGATCTGTTGAAGTTCATCACGGCAAGCTCATTGGTACAGCTACCTGCCTTTTCCACAACACGGTTGCAAGCTATGATGCTGATACCGAATTTTGTTGTGCTAGTGGAAATACCGTCGACTGAAGTACCACGCTTCCTGAAGCTGCTCAAGGCAATATTTGGCTAAGAGATTTTTCTGTGTACCCCCCCCCCCCAAAGTACGGGTTTTCAAATCTCAGGGGCTTGCAGAAATCCATGCATATTGCTCAACGTGTAATTCTTTACTGAAACCACTGGGCTCAATGAACACCTCTATCGCCCTAGCTCCTAGGTATTGCCATTTCCTGAACTGTTAAAGAAAGGAAATTTGCATTTCCTGATGGACCTCAACATAGATACGCAGCAGCTTCTGAAAAGAACAGGAAACATTGCTCGTAACAACTTCAGAAAGCTCGTCTCAACTTCCTCAGATCAATTCAAAGATCTAACAGATGGTGTGCTGTACAAGAAAAACGCAGTGAGCTCAATATGAGGTGGAGCGACTTGGCTTAACTCTGCGCACTGGCGACTCACCAATATTCAAATCCAGCAAATTCTCAGTATGGCCGATCCTAGAGACACTGAACGAGTTGCCTGCGCCGCTTCCTTGGAAGAACACCTTGATTGCAGAAGTTTAGGTTCAGCAAAGAACATCCACCTGCTTCGCTTTTCTTAAAGGACTGTATTGACAAATTTCAAGGTCTTCGTAACATGGTCATTTGGTGAGCGAGTCGTTCACTCTGCTGCGAAAATTGTGTGCTGCTGCTGTCGAGTCGCCTACACGAGCTGCTCTGCTGAATGCAGAAGAGTTCAACAGATACTACGGCGGTTCTTGATGTCTTATGAAAGGAACTCTTGTGGAAGGTATGAAAGTTTTTAAGTTATGTTAAACCCCTCCCTCCCCAAACGTTGGCATGTAGCAGTCTTAATAATAACCAATGTGCAACCACTACACTGGCAACAGTTGCACAGCTCTGCTTCCCTTCTAGCATAACGCAAGATATGAGAACAGTATACTCTCTGCAGAGCTGCTGTAGCAACAGTTACACCAAGATTTGCCATAGTTTTGATACTGGCTGGTGGATGGTGCACATCAATATGACCCGCCTCCTATATTGTGTGAAAGGAAAAATGAAGGTCTTTAGCCACTTAGTACCCAGTTCTGCAGAATATGCATGACTGACGCGCCATAATGAACCAAAAGATGTTTATTCTGGCATTAGTACAAAGCGTGCAGCTTTATAGGGAAAGCTATTGCTGTTTCCAGTGCCCAAACGCACTGATTGTCATAGACAGAGTAGCCGTGCAATATCATGCTGAACAGCAGCAGTGGCTGCTGTTTTCGCATGACATTGCCTCCTCACCCTTCAAGAGCATGGAAGGAAAGAACTCGCCTTTGTTGCTATGTGACTATAGCAAGCAAAGTCTGAAAAGCAAGAGCCGTCGGTGCAGTGGGAGCTGGCAAGACGCAGAATGCCTGCATCCAGATGTGAAAACGAAAAACGTAGCAGCTAACATGAGTAGCTTCCGACACCCCTTGTGCATACTCACAAAACACATGCGAGAGAATGACCAGCGCTGTCAGTGGACGTCACCTTCTAGGAGGTCAGTACTTGTGGCTCGTTTCAGGTGCTGCACGGCATCTAATGTATTCATAGTAACATGAGACAAAATGGTCGTTGCCTTAATTTATTCATGCCACAGAAGAAAGCCTCAGGACACTTTCGACATATCAGATGATATTGGTATTCTTCAAAAGTTGTGCATTCATTATACGAGGAAAAAATATTGTTGTCCTTGTATATCCGGGGTTTCCTTACTGCTAGGTCATTTTGTGTAGATAGTAAATTATTGCAGCTAAAGAATCATTCCTTTCAGAATATTGAAGGATTTTCTTGCGTAGCAAGAGTCTTCCTGCCATGAGATTGGTAGCTGTTGCTATTGTAAGGAGGCATTGGCACATACAAGAATTTTTTTTTCTCTTTAGCATTCCTTTAAAATTGGTAAGTCCGCAGTGTAGTACCTGTTAGCACACTCAAAATAAAGAATGAAAGATAAATTAAAGAAAACTCGTATATACCCTGTACAACAGTGAATGCAGGGTTTCCTTATTGAAGCTATCGTTTTAATACTAATAATATCATCTTTGGCGTCTTACGTCCAAAAACCACAATATACGTTTTCCTGTTATCTACGTTTTTAGAACTCTAGTTATAATTTATGATACTTTCATTCATCTCATTTGCGTTACTCTGGGTGTAGGTTGTCCATTTTTACACTAAAATAATGATCAGAATATGTGCTTAGTGATGTGTAGGGTTGTTCAAGTATTATGACATCTCTGAATGTTGCAGGAGGTATATCACTATTTGTAAAATGTGAAAGAAGCGTACTAGAAGCAACCTATCAGTGTTCGGCTGCCAGGACTCTGAATATAATTCTGCCATTTAGAAACAAACTAATCAGTACTATTTTTTCCTTCAGGAACCATCAAGTACCCATTTGACGGAGCGGCCATGGTCGAGAAGCTCCACGACATGGTGTTATCTACAGCTCTTCCCGCGAGGAGGAACTACACAATTGATGGTACAGAGTGGCGGTCTCCCCTTGCCAAGCTGCCATCGTTCGACTCAGTGTCGGTGCTGCTCCCCAGGCTATATGCATTGTGTGCTTGAGGGAGTCACTCAACGAAGAACGGAACTTTGGCTGATCTCCATTGGCGGGGCCACGTACACTGGGAACAGAACTACAGAACTCAATGAGCGTATCACGAAGGTGTCCCCTCCAACCTCAGAGGAGGCTGCCCCTTTCGGAGAGGAACTTTTGCAAGGCAACGGAATGGAAATTCTCGCTTTTGTATTACAACGTCCGATGTCTTGATAACCTGCCGTCAAGGTACATCAGGCATTTCATGTTGCCTTCAGAAAGTGTCTGGACGCGGCTAGGAGAAGTTCTCGATGAGTCAGACATTTTTTGCTGAGAGATTGTTAAAAATGTTTGTTGAGGAGGCAGGGAGCTTCTCAAAGCATTCTTTGCACGCAATATTAAGGATTGTTTGACGTCCAAAATACCTCGCCATGCATGAATGCCACGAGTCGCTGATATTTAGAGGGTATTCGTGGTCGGGGAGCATTGTGGAATTCTTTATCATGCGAGAAGGTTGTTGACGGCGTGCATCCTTGTAACTGAGGAGATGTGTCAGACTGATATCTTCAAAGATGCTACAGTTGGGCGCTTCGAGTGAATCGTAGGCAGTATCTTTCACGGTGAACGAGATTTATATCCTTCGTCGATGTGAAGTGCTTCTTGATAAAAACGAAAATTGGCGCTAACGCCGGCAAACTCTGCGGGAACATTTAGTTAAAGCGTAGCTCACACTCAGCGGAGTTCGTCTCCAGCTGCTTCCCAGCACGAAGAATTGTCTCCGCAGCTGTACCAAGAAAGCCACGCCATTCGGTACGCGAAACAAAAAAAAATTATGAATTCTGCGTTCATGCACACAACCATGACTTGTTATCTCGCCGTGAGTACACATGTAGAACTGCCGTGGCATAAAGGTACAGTAGCTAGTTAGGCGTGTCGTGTGCGAAATTTCATTGTGTAGTGGTTCTTGCTACATCGACCAAACTTGCCGAAGTATCAGCAAGAGACTGCAGGAATATTTTTCCAGATTAGAAAACTGCAGATGCACACATTTGGCAATCCGTTGTGTGGCTTGTGGTTGCACGCGCAGTTTTTATTGCACAATTGTTCTCACAGATTTACGAATGAAAAAGCCCGCCTTATATCTGAAGCCTACCAGATCTCAAAGTTTACTGATAGGTGCTCCACCATGGCATCGCTTGCATTACACAGCAGGAAAACCTTTCCTCAGTGTGTAATTGTTAATACGAATATTTTGTAATGTTTTGTAATGTGGATTTTGCACCATGGCAAACGGAGGCCTATGTGTGCTGGAGCGCGCATGTGCAATGCATATATGTGTGTTTGTGTGAATAAACATTTAGTCGAGAGCCAGCGCTTGGGTTTCTTTTTTGTTCTTCCAATGTTTGTTTTTCTCTTGGCGCTGTGTGCAAGGATGCAGCGCAAAAGGAAAGAGCGTAGATATAAAGCGATAACGACCGACAGCGTCACAGAATGAGAAGTGCCGGCGTGACCGGCATCGGGTGACGAGCAAATGATTGCGCGCCTCCTCGCAGTTCTTCACCGGCGACTTCAATGTGCCACGTAGGCACTTGCGCGCCTCTCATCGCACTTCCCAATTCCAGACACTGTACCACTGCTCCAGGTCCGAGGAGTTATCAAATAGACCAGCGAATCACCCCAACTGCGTCGTCTCAGTGCTCGTATACGTGCAATCGACGCGACCAGGAGGGAGCAGCACTGGAAATGGATGCGAACATGTGTGCTTCACAGAGCGGAAGCGAATCCTCACGGTCATCTGAGTGTTTCCCGCTACCACCTGAGGGTCACCGCTGCGTACTAAGAGAACTTTTTCGTTTCCTGGAAATTCGAAATATTACGTTGGGACAGCAAATAGGCAGCGCATATATCTGCGTCTTCTGCGGCAAGCTTCGTTGAACTGCGCGGCCACTACCTTGCTGCGAGATCGCGTGCGATAGCTACTGAGGCCACGACATCGTCGTTACCAAAGAGAACTTTAACAGAAATGGATTCGACGATAACTTTCTGCGCCTCCATGCTCTGTGTCTCTCGGAATTACCCCGTTCGAAGATACCACACTATGTAGAGGCCATCAGCCTGCACTGAAGGGAAACTTGTGTTTTGCTTGCAGGCGAAGTTTGGCTGCAAGTTTGGGGACAAACTGAAATAGGTGGAGCATCACTACTACTACGGTTGGGACTGTCACTAAGCGATAGAGCGCTGCACGGGCAGGATTTTACGGCCCGGGCCCGGTTTATGAAGCCCGAGCCCATCCCGGGCCTGTGGTTCCTAGTGCTGGCCCGGCCCGGGCCCGGGTGTACATGACCGAACCCAGCCCGAGCCCGGCCCGGGCCCGGGCGTACTTGACCGTACCCAGCCCGAGCCCGGCCCGGGCCCGGGCGCTCATTACTAAACTAATCCAGGGCGCGCTTGTTCATGACCAGGCCCGACCCGGGCCCGCTAGAGGATACTAATTGTTGATGATGATTATTAATGATGCCGTGCGCTTTGTAGCGGGCGATCGGACGGAAAATCCGTTGTGTACATGCATCGAAATGTTGCTTTGCCCGCGGTGGTACCTCAGTGGTTAAGCTGTTTCGCTGTTAAGTTCTAGGACGCGGGTGCGATTCCCGCGGCCACGGCGGCCGCAATTTAATGGGGGCGAAATACAAGAACACCCGTGTATATACTTATCTTTAGGTGCGCGTTAGAGAACTCGAGGTGGTCGAAATTAATCCGGTGCCACTACGGCGTGCCTCGTAATCATATCGTGGTTTTGGCACGTAATACCAAGGAATATAAATGAAATGTACCGTATGTGTCAACCTCGAATAGAAGACCGAAATCTCTATTCCTCCCATGGGAACAACCGTGATCTGGCTCATTGTTAGTGCTATATATATATATATATATATATATATATATATATATATATATATATATATATATATATATATATATATTGTGACGAAGCAATTGGTACTGCTTAACGGTTGCGCTCTCCAGCGGCTCCTAGTGGGTCGTCCTCTTCTAAACGCCGCTCGCGCTCTCGGAGCCCGTGCTTTCGCCTTGACTGTCGCCATAGTGCATCGTCGCCGTTGACCATCTAACGCGATACGCCGAAACCGCTGCCCTCCCAGCGGCTACAGCGCGTGATGTTGCCTCCTTCCTGCTGCACCGATTCATGCTGCGTCACGGTCCACCCCAGGAGCTTCTCAGCGATCGAGGCCGTGTCTTCTTGTCGGAAGTCGTCGAAGCCATTCTCAAAGAGTGCCATGCTGTTCATCGCAAAACTACTGCTTACCACCCGCAGACGAATGGCCTAACCGAACGCTTCAACCGCACGCTCGGCGACATGCTCTCAATGTACGTCGCCGCCGATCACACAAATTGGGATGCCATTCTGCCCTTCGTCACCTACGCCTATAATACCGCCCCTCAGAGCACTACTGGTTTTTCACCCCTCTTCCTGTTGTACGCAAGGCACCCGTTGCACACCATTGACACGATACTATCCTACAAGCCGGATCCATCTGATTGTGCGCCTATTTCTGACACAGCCAGGCTTGCTGAAGAGTGTCGCGAGCTTGCAAGGGCTTTTACAACGCACGAACAAGAGCGGCAGAAGAGCCTTCGCGGTGGCATCACCACTTCTGAGTCCACGTTCCTCCCCGGAGCGCTCGTATGGCTCTCGGTCCCTACCACTGCAACCGGCCTCTCTTCAAAACTACTGCCGAAATACGAAGGCCCTTACCGGGTCGTCGAGCGCACGTCCCCGGTCAACTACCTGATCGAACCCATCGAACCAGCTTCGGACATGCGCCGTCGAGGGCGCGACATAGTCAACGTGGAGCGCCTCAAGGCCTACTATGACCCACTCATAGTAACGAGCTGTTAGGTCGCCGGACGGCTCCCTTTTCGTACCCGGGGTAATTGTGGCGAAGCAATTGGTACTGCTTAACGGTTGCACTCTCCAGCGGCTCCTAGTGGGTCGTCCTCTTCTAAACGCCGCTCGCGCTCTCGGAGCCCGTGCTTTTGCCTTGACTGTCGCCATAGTGCATTGTCGCCGAGTGCCGTCCAATAAACAGCTTAACAATATATATATATATATATATATATATATATATACGTGATCTGGCGTGTTTATAAGGAAACCCACCACGAGTTACTTGTTCCTTTGACAAAGTCTGGTCCAGCAGACGAAACGTTAGTGAAAATATACAGTGCAAATCTATATACTGGTGAAGAAAAAAATAGCACTTCAACTGTTTTTCTATTTTTATTGCTAAGCTTTACTAGGAGCTACCTCTTTGCACGTATCACTTCAGCTTGGCACAGTATACCTTGTAGCCATGCAATGCATAACGTTCGCGTGGGCTCGAAGGCCCGACTTACGCCTTTTAATGAGCGTGTCTGAGTCCGGCCCGCAGCCTCGAGCCCGGGCCCGGGCCCGGCCAGGACCGCGGCTTCAAGCCCGGGCCCGGCCCGTGCCCGCGCTTTCAAGCCCGAGCCCAGCCCGGGCCCGCCGCGCAACGCTTCGGACGGCCCGGCCCGGGCCCGGGCTTTCGGGCCGGCCCGGGCCCGTGCAGTGCTCTACTAAGCGATGCGACCACTGCTGGCGCAACCACGTCCAAGCGCTCCACTCCCTAGGCACACACTGCATTATAGGCCACGGCGACAGATACTTGAGAGGATGCGCTACAGCACAGTGAAAACTAAGCTCCACCCCACGTGTCTGCTAGAGAGCCTCCAAAGAACTCGTAATAATGCTATTGGGCTCAACAACTTTGTGTCGCAGCCTACACTAAGAGGATGCATCGTGCTCACGCTAACGTCCGCGGAATATATGCTGCATGAAAAGTTCTACAGCATGTTAGACTTTCTGTAACACTAGAAGACGAAAGCCTGCTTCACACTTAGTAATGCATTACGTTAGGCGGTAGGGGACTAGACCCCCCGCAAAACAACGGGCTGCATTGTGAATGACAGTCATTAAATCGCCGTGAAGTTATCGACCAATTGTGTCGCCCCGCCCTCCCCCCACTGAAGCTTTCTATACTTCACTTGATCTTGTATGTACTACCTCTGAGATCGGCCCGTCATCAGTCGACATCGTCGACTGATGACGTCACTAATATTGGTGAGCTGTGGCATCGCAACACGCCGTCATGACGAATGCGTACGGTGGTGCCGCAGGATGACCTCTTTAGTGGCGTACGTCTTGGGGTATATTGTGCCACTTACTTCGCCTTCTGTGTTTTGTTCAAGGGGCCGCTCAAGAAAACACTTTAGGCTTTCGCCTTAATAAGGGCCCTCAACATTAAATACCCGGATATCACGATGTCTATCGAAATTTATTGAGCGGGATGAGAGAAAAAATCGAAGTGCACAAAGGACAGGACAGTGAAACCAGCGATTGCGGGAATGTGCATCCAGTGACTTATTGTAGCAGAGCAGGTAACTCATAATGTCCGCCACTGAAAATTGACCCGCGTCGTAAAAAGCGATTTTTTAGAACGAATTTAGATTTAAGGAATACGCCGCAATTTTAACATGGAGCTATAGTTTTCAGCGAAAGGGAGTTGAGATTCTCTCAGAAAAGCAAATTTACAGGTCAGAGACCAAGCCATGAAGCCCTTCCTACTGGGTGGACGTAGAAAACCACAGGGGGCAGCATTATTCCCTCTCCTGCTTAATACTGTCTCGATTGGTCTTAACTCTCTTCGATAGCCACACCGGTATCCGGTAAGGCCTATACGCGGATGACATTACCATTTGGTTGTCAACAGGGTCAATCGCGTCTGTGGAGAGCGATTTGCAGGTGGCAGACGTAGTGAGCGACTATGCTATGCTGTGCGGCCGCAGATGCACCCCCGAGAATTCGGAGGTAGTCCGCGTCTCACCGCGAAGGAAAAACGCACCCCACTCGCGCACTATCAATATAGGGCTGGAGGGACACATCATCGTTCCATCTCGAAGCGTAAAGATAGTGCGAATATTTTTTCAGCCGAATCGCACCATCACAATGCTGCTGAATGAACTTAGGAATGCAACAGCCCAAGTTACTCACATGATCCGACGAGTGACCAAGAAAACTGTACCGTACACGTGGCGCAAGACGTGTACCCAGAATCACCGGCGGCGGCGCGCCGGGGTTTCCACCTCCGGCGGCGGCGCGTGAACGGCGCGGGGTTCATCGGACCGGCGGCGGCACGGCGCGGGGGAGGGGGAGGGAGGGCGAAGCAGTGAATGCGATAAGTACACGCCGTAATGTTACATGAACGAGGGCTAGCAGCTAACTCTTTTTGCTCCGATCTCACTTAACTCTACAAAACTCTGGTGCGGTGCGGTCGAGCAATGCGGTCGCTCCTGGGAGGGAAGCGGTTTTCGGTCAGTTTTTGTCGCATCAGTGGTCCGAGCGCGAAGCAATGAGATCACAGCGCTCACAGCGCGTAGAAGGTATGCGAGCCGTTCGCTGGGGGATGTCTGACGAAATAGCGCGCGTGCCAGCGTTCTAGACCGCGCCCTTATAATAAAAGTTCACAGTTGCTGCTCGAGTTACTCAGTCCCTCTCCCCAGACATTCCTTCCTGCTCCTTCGCCCAGCAAATGACGGGCGGGGCGTTTTCTTCTGCTTGAGGAGCAATCGACGGCAGGCCTCGCACGCAGGTTTGTAACGCTCGCGAGCTTTTACTCGCGGGTAGAACATACAATGCGCGGAGCGATGTTATCGATTTAGAGTTTATACGGAACATGACGGCGACGGTGAAAACCTATCCTTAGCGTCCATCGAATTGCTAACGCAATAAAAAATATACAAAAAACCGTCGAAGCGGGCTCGCCTCTTTCCTGGAAAGCTGCATCGTCTCCGCTGTAAAGAGTGCTTTCGTTGGAAGAATCATATAATCCGGCGCCTTTTCGATTGGTTTCGTTCTCGCCTTCAATACCCTTCTTGCAGGGGACATCTCCTCGCCAGTTATTTCTTCACAAAGCACGCGTATAATGTCAGCACTAAGCGTTGAACCTATCATGAATTCGCGCTTGTCGGCTACAGTCTTATCTCTGCATGCGCGGTCGCAAACGCACAAAACGGAGCGATATCAGTTAATCGCGCACGTTAGTCTTGGGAGAGAAGAAAGAGCGGGTGGGCGGCTGCATAGCAAAGCAGTATGTATCGGAGACAATTCACAAATGTTATTTCTCGTATATGGGCCAGTCGAGAGTATGTACCCTGATCATGTCCCGTGAATTACTGTTCTGGCATCACGAAGTGCACGAAAAGACAAGAAACGCCAAGAGAGAATAACGCGCAGTGTTGTTTTTTTGTTGTATTTTCAGAGGCTGTTAGGGCCCCTTTATAAAACCAGGGAGTGTAAACACGGACACAGGAGAGTAGTCAAGACACCAGAAACACCACTAACAACTGAAAAATCACACAGCGGCCGAAACGAAGGTAGACAAATATTTATCTGAGCATTCCCACGTAATAGGCCATACCTATCAATCAAGAGCGATTAGTGGTCTATGTGAGAGATAGCTGTTCACTCTCTAGACGTTTCTCTTATGTCACTGTTTCCACGTCATGTCTTCTTAACATAAATACCTACCAACTAGCTCAGATATGTTCTAAGTTTGCCATTCTCTTTATTTCTGTATTTATTTATCAATTTACTCGAGTAAGAATGAAAGGAAAGCGTGTACTAACGCACCGAAATATACATATTACTTATCTATTTTATTTATTTATGCACACTGTGCTAGGTGCAAGACTTCAAGAATATGCTATCCAGCGAGTTGGGTCGTCACCCTTTAAGGCTGGAGGACGCGGCAGCGTTAAGGTCAGGCAACACTCGTGATATTTCTACAGAAGAAAAAGATACTACAACTTCTGGGGAGCTATTCTCGATGCGTTCATCCTAAGGAGATGTCCACAACAGTCCATTTCGGCAGAGCGCATTCAGTGATTCGAAAAAGCGGTGAGCAGTGATGTCACCTCGCTCTTGACCACGTCGCGGCACCGAACCCGCCAGCAAATTCCTAGCGTAAGAAGAGAATGGACGAAATGCACAGAAACAGGAACTTTTCAAGTCTGAATTTGTATATGAATATGTCCCAGATGTTTGAGAACGATGCACGGAATGCGTACCGACCTTACAGCTGCGTTAGACAAGCGGCCGCATTAAATCTAAATCGGTGGCTAACACGATCAAAAGACATGTGCACCGATAATCGGATCTCTGAGGGCTGCTTTCGTTGCATTGAAGCGCATTCCGTCCCTATAATTTGTGTCAAGAGTGTTTGAAAGCTTCGTGATGTCATGATGGCGCTGCAGAAGAAGAACTGGAAGCAGGGGGGAGGGGGCGCTTCCCGCCGAGCTCACTTTATTCAGCGGCCGCTGAAAGGGACAGTTCGTTACATAGACACATCGAGAAGAACTCCTTCGGCGAAGTGCTGTATTTTATTTCCAGTTTCCCCATTCGAATTAAAAGAAAAGACTAACGGCGGCGCGCCGTAATTATTGCGCGGCGGCGGCGGCGCGATCTCTCTTGGGACTTCGGCGGCGGCGTGACCAAAAACAGGCGGCGGCGGCGGCGGCGCACACCTCTAGGCTCAAGCGACTCCCCGTGCTTGAGAATTTTTCATCTGCTCGTCGCCAGTTAACCCTAACATATCTTGCAGTATCTTACGTTGATTTCTAAAATCAAAACTAGAATAGATAAGGATACACAATGTTTTGTTTATTTTTTTACAAAGCTTTGGTGACTTGACGAAAAGACATTTTCATTAGCGAGGTCTTTTAAACGAACTTCTTATCAAGTTTATAAAATATTTTCTGAATGAGTATTTACACATTTATTTAAATCACCAACAGTTTTTTTCCGAATTTAAGATCGTTTACAAATACTAAGTACAAGATACTTCACAGATGATAATTACAATATTACGAGAACATTCATGAAACGTTTTTTATTCGTAATTCGCACGAAAACTTTCCCTTTCCAGGACAGTAATCATAAATGCATCTCTCATGATAACCACGTCATGCTTTATCGATACACCAGAATGCTTTAAGCGAAGGCCCATTAAAGAGGCGCTAGCGTCGATCGTGAAAAAAAACAGCGCTTGCAAACCTTTCTTCCTCCCGCGTGTCGACATTATCCTTGTATGCCTTCTTTACAACTTACGAAAGGAGAAGCCTGCAGGACGTATGTTCTTTGAAGTATATGCTACATTTATTAGAAAGAGCAACGCAGAACTAATCGGAAAAAGGGCAGCGTCCTTGAAGGTCCACTCATTACCTATTGAAACGGTGCATACGACGTTTATTCGTATCTTCAACATTCAGATATGCTTCGTCGCGCATTTCAAGAACTTCCCGAATATAAATGTTCGATGAAAGCATCATGTGATCCCTCCTAAATGGCGGTGAGAGGGTTTCGGCTAACTGCTTATTGCAGTTCAGTTCCGATCATTACGTGATCTTCAGGACTATAGTGTAGGTGTCAGTCTGTTTGTACGATCTCACTTTTCAGGAAAAAGGAAGGCATGAAACAAAGGCTGCGAAAAGCCACAATGTGAACAATAGATCGGAGGGGTGGGAGGGTTCAGAGTCAAGGAGGTCATTGTGCACATATGCGTGCGCATTTAGCACGAGTGTATAAAAAGACGACGACTGGCCGCATTGCCGTGCGACTCGCCGTCTATCAAAAATGAAGGAATCTCGACTGCTGGATGACGAGCTCTTGCAGCTGAGGCTGCGGCGCAGGTCCAGGCCGATCGCGCCAGGGACGGTGGGCTAGTGCCGAAGTACAGCGTACACCGCGGTCTTGGCGATTGCGCCAAACTGCTATCGTTCGCCATCGAAGCAGTCGAACGATAGACAGCTGTGTTCGACGGCTTCGACTGAGCTCATGAAGATTGAATGTCAGGAGGTATTCTGAACATAATTCTAGAATTCAATGTGGGCATTCATTAGACACATCTACCCTCCTCGTACATGGTCATCATCATGGGTGTTCGTCGTCTTCATCTGTAGTGGGAACTCGGTTTGATTGTGATCTGTGCCTCGGGTGTGGTCGCTTCACCGTGCCTTCGGGGCCTAATAAAGGTCGCGCTAACCGTTGCGTCACAAGTGGTGGAGGACTGCTCATCGATCTTCCTGCCTCTCCCAACCTGCTGTACCTCCTGGAGCTCCGCTCAGGTCGCCGTCTGTACCAGGTGTCCGGTAACATGCCTCAGGACGAGCCAACTGGCGCACCTGCATCTACCTCCACGGCCCCGACTACCGCGGCCTATCCACCCTGGATTATCAGTAGCCACCAGCGTGACCCCCCCATGTTCGCCGGACTTCGAGGTGAAGATGTGGAAGATTGGTTGGACCACTACGACCGAGTGAGTTCAACAAACAACTGGGATGATCCGGCCAAGCTTCGCCGTGTATCTTTCTACCTCATGGACGTCGCGAAAACGTGGTATTTCAATCACGAAATTGATTTCACGGAGTGGACCCATTTCAAGCAACAGCTTCGCCAAATTTTCGGTACTCCGGCAGTTCGTTCTGCCCTCGCAAAGAAGACCTTGGACACTCGCAAGCAACAACTTGGCGAATCCTACACTTCATACATTGAGGATGTGCTTGCTCTTTGCCGCCGTTTCAACACCTCCATGACCGAATCGGAGAGGGTTCGCCATCTACTGAAAGGCATCGGCACTACCGCCTTCAATGCGTTGGCCATAAAGAACCCGACCACAGTCGCCGACGTTGTTGCCACATGCCAACGCCTAGAGGAACTCGAGTCTCAGCGGTTGCCGCCGGATAGCCCTGACAACACCGCCACCGCCGATCCCTCGTTGCGTGCTATGATCCGCGCGATTATACGGGAAGAGCTGCAATCTAGGCCTATCAGCGACCCCGAGTCCACCTCACGCCTCCAGCACTCTTTTGCGCGACGTGATCTAGGAGGAATTGGCGTCCATGGCCGCTCCAGCGTATGTGGACTCTCTGACCCCTCGACTCCAGCCAACGTACGCACAAGTCGTCGCTGGTTCACCAGGCGTCGTGCAATCGATGTCTGCACACTCGACGCCGGTCCACCTGACTTCGATGACACCGAGTGCACCTAGCGAGCCCTTTCACCCAACATGGCGATCGCCTCGTCCGGTGTGCTATTACTGCGGGTATCGTGGCCACATTGCACGCTTTTGTCGTAAGCGTCAGCAGGACGAGCGCCGTGGATTCGACGCCTACGAACGGGATGATGGTGCCGCCGGGGCCACGTTTCAACACCGTCCTTACGTTCCGCCGCCACGTCGCTCTCCATCCCCAAGTGCAACATCCGAGACGGCACCAACTTACCGCCCCACTAGACGCCGCTCACCGTCGCCCTTTCGCCGCTCTACGTCGCCACTGCGACATGTTTCGCAGTTCACCGACCATCGCCCGGAAAACTAACTTATGTAGCTTTTGGAGGAAAAGCTGCATTGAACGACAAGACAGAAATTCCTCCAGGTGCGTCCATATAATATGGTATCTGTTTCAGTAGAAGGTTCATAGCGTGGACGCTTTGATAGACACTGGTGCTTGTTTATCGGTTATGGATCGCTCTTTGTGTTCCCGTCTCCGGAAAGTCACCACCCCTTATGATGGACCTACATTGTTAGCTGCTCAAGGGGACGCCATTCGACCTTCCGCCATGTGCACCGCTCGTGTTTTCATTGATGGACTTCTCCATTATGTATAGTTCACCGTGCTGAGTTCGTGTGCCCACCAGCTTATATTAGGGTGGGATTTTCTGTCTACGGCAAACGCTTCCATCTGCTGTCGAGAACGTGTTCTTCACATGACGGAAACCGACTATGCCCTTTCTGTGGATGACAAGCCACTTCGCTTGCTCGCTGTGGAGGATACCGAGATACCACCTGGTCATCAACGAATAGTTACCATCGCCTCTGACGTGATCGATTATGGGGACGTGCTTGTCCTGCCATCTGCACGCTGTCTCGTTAGAGGGATAGCCTTTGCTTCAGGGATAGTGCGGTTCCACGATGGCTGCGGACTTCTCTACGCTACAAACCAGACGTTCGAGAAAATTCTCATCCCTAAAGGCACCACAATGGCTTGCGTCACGGAATCCCAGCCTCTCTCTGTTGTTCCGCTTGTGCTGGCGTCCTCTGACCCTCCTTCTGTTGAACGTTCCCCGGGCACGCCTGCTCTCGCTGCGACTATCAGTCCCGACCTGACATCATCGCAGTCAGATGAGTTGGTTGCCTTGCTACAAAAGCATGCAACATCGTTTGATGCCCATTCCTCCTCTTTGGGACAAACGTCCATTATCACGCATCGGATCGAGACGGATGGCACTTCTATCGTACGCCGTCGACCATATCGCGTCTCTTCATCCGAGCGGAAGGTCATTGAAGAAAATGTTGCCGATATGTTGCAACGGAACATCATACGTCCCTCCGCGAGTCCTTGGGCGTCTCCCGTTCTTTTAGTCCGGAAAAAAGACGGCTCGGTGCGATTTTGCGTAGACTACCGGGCCCTTAATAACATCACCCGCAAGGATGTCTATCCCATGCCGCGCATAGACGATGCCTTGGATTCGCTACAGGGTGCCGAGTATTTCTCAAGTCTAGACCTGCGTTCGGGCTTATTGGCAGGATACCCATGCACGAGGACGACAAAGAAAAGACAGCGTTTTCAACACCAGATGGCCTCTACGAATTCAACGTCATGCCATTCGGCCTTTGCAATGCTCCAGCAACATTCGAGCGCATGATTGACACCGTTTTGCGAGGCCTGAAATGGAAAACTTGCTTGTGCTATTTGGACGATATTGTTATTTTCTCGTCAACATTCCATCAGCACTTGCAACGTCTGGACGAAGTTCTCACGTGTCTTGCCAACGCCGGCCTTCAGCTGAACACCAAGAAGTGCCGTTTGGCGAGCAAGACAATTAAAGTCTTAGGTCACATCGTAAGCAAGGACGGCATTCGTCCTGATACAGACAAGGTTTCCGCTGTCCAGCACTTCCCACGTCCTGAAAAAGCCAAAGATTTGCACAGTTTCCTCGGCCTCGCTTCCTATTTTCGCCGATTCATTCGAGACTTCGCCTCAATCGCTTCGCCTTTGCACAAGTTGCTCGGCTCCGGCGTTCCCTTTGTGTGGTCTCCTGAATGTGAATCGGCGTTTGTCCATCTGAAGTGTGCCCTCGCGTCCGAACCAGTCCTTTGCCATTTCGATGAAACCGCACCTACACTCCTGCATACGGACGCTAGTGGTCATGGCATTGGTGGTATTCTGCTACAGCGAGACCAGTCTTCACGCGAGAGGGTCGTCTCACACGCCAGCCGTGTACTGACACCTGCAGAACAGAATTATACCATCACCGAGCAGGAATGCCTAGCCGTCGTTTGGTCTGTACAGAAGTTTCGACCTTACCTTCACGGCCGCCACTTTACTGTGGGACAGACCATCACGCCTTGTGCTGGCTCTCGACACTCAAGAACTTATCTGGCCGCCTTGGTCGCTGGATTCTTCGTTTGCAAGAATATGACTTAAGTATTACGTACAAGTCCGGAAAGAAACACCAAGACGCCGACGCGCTTTCGCGCTGCCCGCTTCCTTCGGAACCGTATCCCGACACCGCCACGACCGCACGCGACGAGTTCTCGGCCGTCCCTTCTTCACACGTTTCATCCTTAGCTACTATGGGCCCAACTTCTTTGAACGAGTGTGGTTCATTTCTATCTCACCAACGCGCTGATCCCTACTGTCGCCGCCTCATGGACCGCCTTGACGGGACTTCGCGGCCCCCTAACGCACGTCTTCGTCGACAGCTGACGCAATTCAAGCTCGACAAGTGCGTCCTGTACCGCCATATCTACCATCCTGATGGTCAACGCTGGGTGCCCGTTCTACCTCGCTCTCTTGGAGCTGACGTCCTCAAGGCATACCACGACGACATGACCGCTGGACACTTGGATTTCAGAAAACGTACGATCGCATCAGATGTCGCTACTACTGGCCGGGCTTGTCCACTAGTGTAGCGAAGTACGTTGCTTCGTGCGTCCTTTGTCAGCGTCGAAAGCTTCCCACATCAGCTCAAAGCGGGCAACTACAACCACTCCCGTGTCCGCTGGAGCCATTTGAGGTAGTTGGCATCGATCTGTACGGTCCACTTCCTATGACTGTCGCCGGTAATCGATGGATCGTTACAGCTGTCGACCATCTGACACGCTACGCCGAAACAGCTTCCGCGGTTTCTGCATCAGCTCCCGAAGTTGCTGATTTTATACTCCGTTCCCAATCCTTCGTCACGGTGCTCCTCGTGTCATCCTGAGCGACCGTGGAAAGGCATTTCTTTCACAACTCGTTGCCGAAGTGCTCAAGGCATCCGGCACCACCCACAAAACAAGCTCCAGTTACCATCCTCAAACGAACGGGCTGACTGAACGCTTTCATCGTACGCTGTCAGACACGATAGCCATGTATATCCAACCGGATCACAGAAACTGGGACGCAATTTTGCCATTCGTGACTTTCGCGTACAATACCTCTGTACAGCGCACAACAGGTTACTCGCCATTCTACCTCGTCCATGGTCGTTTGCCCTCTTCTTTCCTCGACGTTTCCTTCTCTGCGCCTGTTAAACCATCTCCATCCACCAGTGAAGAATACGTGTCCCGGCTGCTTCATTGCCGCCAGCTGGCTCGTCAACACTGAAGCAAGGCAACAGGACCGCAAGCTTGACTATAATGCCTCTCATCGCGCCGTGTCCTTCAGCTCTGGCGATGAAGTGCTGCTTATTACACCCATTCGCACTCCTGGCTTGTGCGACAAATTTCAACTACGCTTTATTGGCCCCTACACGGTCTTGGAGCAAACGTCTCCCGTCAACTATCGCGTGGCACCCGTTGTTCTCCCAGCGGACCGCCGCTGCCGGGCTGCAGAGATAGTCCACGTATCACGCATGAAGCCTTTCGCAAGGCGTTCTTCGCTTTAACCCGCGGTCAGGATGACCGCTCTCGCGTAGGGGGAAAGTTAGTGTGGGCATTCATTAGACACATCTACCCTCCTCGTACATGGTCATCATCATGGGTGTTCGTCGTCTTCATCTGTAGTGGGAACTCGGTTTGATTGTGATCTGTGCCTCGGGTGTGGTCGCTTCACCGTGCCTTCGGGGCCTAATAAAGGTCGCGCTAACCGTTGCGTCACATCATATCGGAATATATGTGTTGGTACTTCTCGCCCAGAGCGGGAATACCGTTCTTGAACTTCGGCTCTAACCCTTCCAGACTTGTGAAGAATGGCATATTCATGTGTTGTTGCTGGTAAGCGCTGAAAAAATCATGTCTTCATACTCTAAACACTGTTTCTTTGACAAGCCGATCGTTCTCGAGAAGCCGAGTACACCCTCACAGTAATGGAGGCATCGTGCGCTAGACTAATGAACAAACACATACAGGAAATATTTGTGTACTGAAAACCATATACAAAAATAATGAACGCACAAGGCTTCAGTGATTCTGTGTGTGCACGGTGTTTCACACAGACTTAAAAAGATAACCGGACATTCCGAAGTTAAAGTGGCGTTTTCCGCTAAAAACGAAAGTGGAGGTGTGTGCTTCAAGGTAGAAGGATGTTCGAAAGCTAGGAACGACATAAAAAAAGGCTGTAGTAATAAATAAACATCCGCTTATGAACCAGTTTGTAGATAACGCGAGGAACGTTGCGTATAACATTCCTATGACGTGTGGTCATGCGTAGGTAGGGCAGATTGAGATTCTTGCAACCCGATACTAATGTAGCACTTGTCCGGTCTGAAAGGACGCCCTAGTACGCATTTAGCCATGTATTGTCAAGAATGTGGGTTTACACCTAGGCCCAGCAAGGCCAGCGTTTTTTGAAACATAGAAACTGAACCACGAGGGAAATCGTCAGAACCGTCTAGATTGAAAAAAAAAATTTGCAATGACTTAGCTTAGCTATGCCAGGATATACGTAGCGTTAGCATAGGATCAGCTAATTATTCTTAGCTTTCCTGATTGTCTAGGATTATTTGCCTTCTGTGCATTCTTCGTACGCTGAACCGCTAATTGCCAGGCAACTACTTCGAGATCTAATGACATAAGCTTCGCTCTTCTGCGCCGTTGAGCAGAATTTGCGCTCTCCTTCTCCATGGCGTTACCCACCTGAAAACGCCAGTCAGAGGCGATATCAAGCGGCTACAGCGCAGTGTCAGACGGCAACTGCAGAGCGAAGGCGAATAGCTGCGCGCGCGTCGGCGCCAGTGTGTCTGCCATGGCTACGACGCCACTCCTCCCGAACGCGCAGACCAGCAGCGGCGGTGGCGGAGAGCGCTTGAGATGCCGGCTCCGGTGAGCCAGCTGTGTGACACCACTTATCCTCGCGCATGCGCAGCACGGCTCATGAGGATCCACGCGAATTCGGCTAGACAGGCAAGTGTAGCTAAGCTACAAAACTAGAAGAGAAGTGAATAAGCCATCCTTCAATTGACTTGCTCGAAAAAGATTTCGCTCCTGTCATCATATTTTTTATGTGTTCTGTTATGGACGCCCTGATCGGTGGTATTGTCTCAAGTGGTTATGTGCGAATGATGTGTTCGATGACGAGGTCACGCCGATCAGGTTGGGTTCTTCAGCAAATGTATTTTCAAAAATAAAGCAGTTAGATTGCGCTTGTCCCCGTATGCTCTTTTCTTTCTTCCTTGTTTGTTGCGCACAAATGTGTTAAAGACGAATTCTTTCCAACTTGGCCGAATAGCAGTTTTGCGTCAGTAGCCATAATTTCCACGTTAGTGATTGTGTTATTGGTCGGCGCATGTTCGCGTGTGGTGCCAGCAGAGTTTTCGCGATAGAAAGCTCTTGCTACTACATTTTCAGAATAAATCGCGTCAATGTGTAGCTGTACTCCGTAACGCGCATTTGTTCGGCTGTTTGGCGTGACACATTTCAGCAAATTTACGTCGTGGGGCACTGGCCGATCTCATTTTCTTTCGTAAGCGCATACCATCAATCATGTCAATCACTTCCCATAGCGTAGCAGGGGATAGGTGCGGGTTGAAGTTCTCGATGAAGTAGCGCAATGTCTGTAGGATTCGGCAGCCAGCCGTCGTCGTGGAGAGACGGACGCGCTGGGCTTGCGATTGCTGCTCCACCGAATCCCGCAAGGCATTGAGCCGGCTACATGCATGCGTGTCAGAGAGGGGCGCATCATTGCTGTACGGTTCACTCTTTCGAAATAGAAAGATTGCGCATGGCAGCTCTGCACATAAGGAAGAGCATACGCGATTTTGATACTGCGCGAGCCACTCTCGCGATCCTGTGTCCTGATAGAAAGGTCCGCACTACCTGATGCAAGTCTTACTATATAACTTTCCCCGCGAACATGGATGGCGTATCGAATCGCCAGAGGAATGCCGGAGATTTCACCGTATACGCTGACTTTGACTTGCGTGTTGTGTTCAGGGTGTATATCACGTCGTAAGGGATGGATACTCAGTACTTTGCGTATCGGTGGCAATAGTGCCGTGGGAGGGCGTTGAATTTCAAGTGTTGCCACGGAGGCCCCAAGTGATCCTCGGCTTGCAAGGAAATGGCGGCCAGTGCACATAAGCACGAGGCATTGTCGCTGACTTAACTATAGTCTACCTCTAGCAACTCTTCTAGTGTGCTGTGTGTCCCCAAATTAATACGAATGCGTGCAGAAATTTAGTTGGACAGGCCGTGGGAGATGTTTGGCGCTTCGTGAAGCGAGCCTCCCTCGACGCTCGAGGCGAGGCGCATCATTTTGCCCTTCCTAACAAGCCTGTCTCTTGCCACGCCGCACGTTTACCTGACCCAGCGGGAAACATGCGGCCTTGCCGGCTGTTCGGTCGGCGTGACAACATTGACACCCGTATTTGCTTTCAGTTTCACGTGGGCGACCTGTTTCTCGTTCTTGGGGCGCGCTTTATTATTCGGCGCAGGCCGCTCTTCAGTTCTAATGCTACTTCACGAATGACGCCGCCTGTTCTACAAATATTGCATGCCCGACGCGTATGTTTTAGTAGATTCCAGATTGTACGCGAACCTCAGTGATTACTCTAGAATCTACTGTGATGCGTATATAAGCTGACGCATTTAGCCACCGATCAGATGATCCGACAACTGAAGACTGTGCGTCGATATCATTGCACTTTGAGTATCGTTCATTTTCTTGGCACAAGTTCTCCTAATAAAAATATGCAGTGGCTTAGCTCGGCTATGCCAGGATATACGTAGCGTTAGGAAAGGTTCAGCTGATTATTCTTAGCTTTCCAGATTGTCTAGGATTATTAGCCTTCTGTTCATTCTTTGTACGCTGAACCGATATTTGCCAGGCAACTACTTCGGGATCCGATGAGGTAAGCTTCTCGGCTCTTCTGCGCCGTTGAGCAGCATTTGCGCCCTCCTTCTCCATGGTGTTACACACCTGCAAACGCCAGTCAGAGGCGCTATCAAACGGCTCCAGCGCAGTGTCAGACGGCGACTGCACAGCGAAGGCGAATAGCTGCGCGTGCGCCGGCGCTAGTGTGTGCCATGGCTACGACGTCACTGCTCTCGAATGCGCAGGCCAGCAGCGGTGAGTCGCGCGCGGCGGTGGCGGAGTCTGCGCGCGCGCCGGCGCCAGTGTGTCTGCCGCGGCTACGACGCCACTCCTCCCGAACGCGCAGACCAGCAGCGACGAGTCGCGCACGGCGGTGGCGGAGAGCGCGTGAGATCCCGGCTCCGGTGAGCCAGCTGTGGGACATCACTGATTCTCGCGCATGCGCAGCACGGCTCATGAGGATCCACGCGAAATCGGCTCCGGCTAGGCAAGTGTAGCTAACGCTACAAAAGTCCTCTACCAGCTTTGATTGCGTTCTTCACCATCACAACCGCGCGGTATCCGGTGGAGATGCTGCTTCGTTGATGTTCCGCACGCGTACAAAAACCCGCGAAGCATGCTGTGAAGACACCAAAGCCATCACGGAACATCGAGCTAGCCGTCGGCAGTAATGCGTATTGCTAAAATATGGACCCCTGGTTGATAAGCCAAAAGCCACGGCGACGAAGCCATCTGACACGATGGCGTCTGCAGTGTCGCCTTCAGCTACCGTGATGCAACAGCCCCAAAAGCTGCAAACCTTCCGCGGTTCATCATATGGAGACCCAGAAAACTGTCTCGAAATATACGAATGTGTCACAGACTACAACAGCTAGGACAATGAAGAAACGCTGTGTCACGTCTACTTCGACCTATAAGACGCCGCGAATGCCTGGTTCCAAATCGGGAGTCTACACTGCGTTTCACACATCAGGTGGAACGCTATGGAAAGAAGCGAGACATCTCGCAGTAGATGCATACGAACCAAGTGACAGTTCAATGAATTTATTGCCCGTAAAATAACCTTTTATTTTTTAGGTTGAGTAATAAATATAGATTCTTTATGCCTTATAAATAAACAAGGCCCGCTAATAATACACTTCTGAAAAGGTTTTTCTTGATCGCGTAGCGTCTTTTTCGTATCGTCGTCTGCGGGATTCGCACCAGCAGCACTTAGCAGGAAGTTATCGCGGAGGCACACCGCGAGACGCGCAAATTTACACAGTTTGATTACTGAACATCTTGCATAGCTTCCACAGCGTTGCACCTGATGTACCAAACGGGTTACACACTTCGACTTCGTATTCTCTTTTGAACAGCATTCCTTGGCACCTTCATGAGAATTGTGCGCAAGAAAAGGGCTGCAGCTTTGTTAAAGAAGATGGTTCAGCTCCCAAATGAAAACCTCATGATGGTCATGGAAGAATTTATCAGACGTTTCCACCCCGCCGACGCTCACATGCCTGATAACAAAGGTCGTTTTCTCATTCAACGACTAAAGCAGATGCTCTTTGCCGGACTGATCGGGAGCCGACCAAAGAGCGTCAAGGAATTTCTCTCGGAGTCAACAATGATTGAAAATAGGCTAGAAATACGCACCAGACAGTACAATCACTGCTTCACTCCCGACAGAGCAGCTGATCAAGCCCTCGGCTCTGGCGAACTGCGCTAAATCATCCGAGCCTCTATGCGAGCGGAGCTGCGGAAGCTCTCACCTTTTGCGGAGCCTGGCATGACGTCGATTGCTGAAGCTCTGAGTAAGCAAATCCACCAATCAGCACCCAGTTAGTCCTAGATTTCCTCGCTCACCACCTCAGCCAGCAGAGCCGCAGCCGTAAGCTATGAGCTACGCTGCTGCACTCCATCATGCTCCCTTTCCGCGCCCATGTCAAGATTCAGCACTGCGGCAGTTCCCCCGCGAGACACCACCGCCGACATCTACATATCCCGCCTCCGGTGAACCCACGTTACGAACCGAGAAATACTGACGTTTGGCGCGCCCGTTGCGGCCACTGCGGAGAAGTCGGCCACAAGCACCGACGCTGCCAGTACTGTGAGGTGGGAGTACGTGGTTTCGCCGTGAACGCGCCGCATCCGCAGCCAGGTGGCCAACCTCGCTACATCGCCAGCTACATCGCAAGAGCACAGTGTGAATGAGGACGCCCATCCCATCCACCGTCGCACGGGCGCTACAACTCGCCACGCCGCCGGCGGTACACCGACTAAACCTGAGGCCAATCTCCCAGCCCTTATCCGCATAATTAGGGAAAGCAACCGAGTGACGTATGGTTGCTGTACGACGAAATGCCGAAAATCTGCCTCCGACAACGGCCATTCAGGCATCATCAAATATCAGCTCGCCGCGTACCATACAGAGCCTTCATGAGGGCACTTGGCCTAAGCAAGGTCTGACGACAAGACGTAGCAGCATCGACGCAAGTAGACGCCGCCGTGGTGTCACGCCACGGCCAAACCGTAACGCAACACGACCAATCACCGACGTCAACTTCCTTATTGATGACCACAACGTCACCACTCTGGTCGCCACCGGTGCCGACTACTGCGTCGTCAGTGGCCCATTTGCCGTGAACCTGAAGGAAGAAACGACCACTTGCGAAGGACTTTAAATCATGCTAGCTGGAAGCTATTTAATAAAGCTAACTTAAGCTCGCACAGCGAGAATCACGATTGATGACCAGATTTGTTTGGCGAGCTTTTTGGTCCTACAGCATTTTCCGAGGGCCGTCATTAAAGGCCTGGATTTTGTTAACACGGCGCAATCATTAACGCGACTAGCGTTAGAGAGCTCGTTTCGCAGAATTCCGCTGTCGGCGTCGGTGACGGCGTCGCTTGTGAGCGAAAAATCTAGAAAAATGCAAAGAAATAAACAATAAAAATCTTCGGTGTCATTGAGGATCGAACCCGGGCCGTTTGCGTGGGAAGGCGGTGTCGTATCACAAAGCCATGATGTTACTTGCAACTGCTTCGGCAAAAAACACTACATAAATGCCATGTGGTGGAAGAAGTCTCCTTAACGCATTTTGTTTGGCAGGTGTTACGACGAAAATGAGCCCATTCGGCGATTTGTAGGCGCATTGGCGAGGCCATCAAACTAAGTTCTTTGCGCGACGCCATGCACCCATTGCCGCTAAAAACACACAAACTTACAAACAGCTCCAAAAATGGACAACTCTGTCCATCTAGCGGAAAACATATCAAGCAAACATTAGATAATGTGCTGCCATCTGTGAGGCATTGTGACAAACATGCCTCGACTCTCGCACAGGGAAGTGCTTTAGATCGAAAACCTGTACCATGCATACGTTAGGAGCCGCCACAGTCGCGCGCTGCCTCCAGCGCCAAAGTGGCCATGGCAGCAGATTTGGCGGGATAAGGGAGCAATAATAATATCTGGGGTTTAACGTCCAAAAACCACGATATGATTATGAGAGAGGCCGTAGTGGAGGGCTCCGGAAAATTTAGACCACCTGGGGTTCTTTAACGTGCACCTAAATCCAGTGCTGTATGCGTTACCAGAAAAAAGTAACTAAATACGTTACTCGTTACGCTAAAGAAAAAGGAACGCGCTACCGCCCTGCGTTACCAATGAAAAAAGTTAACGCGTTACCGTTACCGAAAAAAAGTAACGGACGTTACTTCCGCCGTTACTCCATATCCAGAAATCTTAATTAGTGCGTCTTCGCCTCAAGAACCTACAATAGCTACTTCATAAAACTCATATTAGATATCACGTTAAAGTTGTCGCCCAAACAAAAGTCCAACCGCAGATGCTGATTAAACGAGAATAATTTGCACAAATGCGCCGTATCTTCATAGTACTGTAGTGGCCTAAGGTTGCCTGTATAGTTACATGTGATGGCTTCTACCTCTGTGGCACACGGGAAAGCTGTTTTTCGGAATGGTTCATTAAACACAAAGTAATCGATTTCATCATCAACGCTTTCTGAAGTGAAAACATCACTGAAAAAACTTGCAGAACTATGACAGCGTGCCTCTGCTAGCAAAATCAATGCGCAAATCTTGTAGAAATAAATGAATGCTTAAACGGCATAAATCTGGAGAAAAGTATTTGCGCACAGGAAGAAGTCTTTTTTTTTTTTCATGTTGACCTGTATAATTGCCGCAAATATTACGACTGCGTACGTGAAAGTGTTCAAGGTCACCCTCGCTTGCTCCGGAGTTCAATACAGGCTCTGTTATACTCCGACGTCCGACGCGAGCGCCCGCGAGGAACGTTGCGTTTCATCACGCCGAGCTGGCGACGCTACGCCAGGCGCAAATCGTTCTCCGCTACAGTCGAGCCGGCTCCAACGCGCCGGTGCGATCGCATCTAGAGGAGCGCATGCGCGGTAAAGCGAAGACCGCCCGCGCCACCTGTCGGGAACCGACGAAACTAAAATCCCTAGATTTTTCCTTTTTACTTAAGTACCGACAACTGCCTCCTTTCCCGGCCCTCTCTCACGCGCAGCTGGCGTCCGACGCCATTTTCTTCCTGACTTGGAAGATTTACAAAGCCATGTGCGTCTAAGTACATTAGCCACGCATCTTTGAGCGTACAATATGCTACCGCGACGCGCCTTTCTCCTCCTGTCAACCCCCTGTCATTAGTGAATGGGGGACGCGTTTCACCAGGTGCTGGAAAAGAGTTAGGAAGAACATGGCTACCGAAAACGAGCGTTAGCCAATGAGATTCCGGCGCTTCAATGGTTGTCGGTACTTAAGAAAGAACAGGGAAAAATCTAGGGACTTTAGACGAAACAGACCGCGAAGCAGGTTCCTGTATATGCGAGTCCGGCGCGACCGGCGCGAAACACAACAGGATCTATTCGGCGCCGAGCGACGCCCGAGCGCGTCAGCAGCCGTCGGCGGTCAGCCGACGCCGGACTATAGGGAACCCAAGCTCAAGTTTGCGGCGCGACGACAGCGCCGCACGAGCCGCGCTGCGGCTCTGTCGGAAAACACTGAACCGTCGCGCGGCCGACTCAGCCCTTTTCACGGTAGCGGTAGCGCACGTGCGCTCGCGTTCTTCTCTCGGTGCGGGTAACTGTGGAGCCGTCAGCTCGGCACGTTGAACCGAGAGGCTTGCTGTGCGAAGCTGCGCATTTCCACGATGGCAGAAGCGACCCCGCGGAAGCGCAAGCGTGGTCCGAAGTATTGCGGTTTAGTGGCCAGCCACAACAGTGCAGACAAGGCACACGATTCACGTGTTAAACTGTATCGGTTCCCGGGCGTGTCGCACGAGAAATAAAGGCGGCAAGCGTGGATAGCTGACAGCGCTGTCTCGCCTTCTATTTTGGCTGTCTGAGTTCATCGCTTTCGTTCGTTCCGACTACCTGAATCGGTAAGTAACGGGGCGCATGCACGCAGCGACTACAGTAATGATTACTCGCTGTCTTCTTGCATTGTTAAAGTCCAGTTACGGTTGTAGGTGAAGCAACTTTGTGTTTTGATTCCCCGTGCTCGTGAGACCTACCCGTCGTTGTTGAACGTTCACATTCGCGTTATACCGTTAGCGTTGCGCGGTTGGTTGAATTCATCTGAACTCCGCACATTGTCAGAAGTTCGGCGCCTGCATTTCACGCGTCGGGAAGGCTGCTTTATCACGCCGGAACGGACGTCTGTGCATTTTCAGCAAGCTTTGACATCGTTCTGCAGGTTTGCTTTGTTTTTGTCACTTTATTGGGGTGATATATATTTAAGCCGCTAAATATAACTGGCACTTCATACATGCTTTGCAATTGCAACCTTGAATTAACCACCTTTTGACTTTGTGCGATTTTCTAGCCGCGTTCACGCAACAGGTTTTATACGCCTGTCAAGTCGGTATCATAAAAAGAGACTGCAAGCATGACGCGAGAGCCGAAAAAACGAGGCGAGCAGTTCATCTTGCTTCACAGTGGTTGAAGCTCAGCTAGCTGCCTCGCGTCTTAATCGGCGGGTGATCTCCAGCGGCACGGAGGACTTGACTCAAACCTTCTCAGGAAGCAGTGCCATGGCCGTATAATCTTTTTTTCGCACGCCACAAACGTTTGTTCACGAAATTACACGGCTGCTACTGTAAGCATGCCATATCAAAACAACAATCATATGATTCGTAGTCCACGCCGCAGAACATCGATAGCGTGTACGGCTTCATTTCGGAGTGCATGTGGACCATTATTCATCTTTAACGTGACAGAATGAGACTTACCTCGAGGTATACGTCCTACACGGTGTAATCGCGACTTGGGAAATGCATTTCGCTTTGAGTCGGGCGTGGTTGTCGTCGATCGTCTGCTCTTCACCGTTAACGTGATTGACGAGCTTTCCTCATTTTATCAAGTTCGCTTTGCGGAAGTGCCAGTCAAGCTTGAAGATCCTTTTGAAGCCGCACTGCACGCGGTACATTGTGAGACGCCGCAAGTGCACCGCGAGAGCTCTGCACGTGCACGGAAGCGAGCGGCAACGCGGTGGCGAGAAGGGAAAGCGCTCGCTGATCACGCCCCAGTTTCTCTTTTTCTGCCAGAGATGGCGCTGCCTGTCAAGAGCAGCAGCGCCGCTAAGCGTTGCTTGGGAAGCCTATAGAGGGCTGTTTTTTGCTGACGTAACGTCGCCGCGACGCGCGCGCTCGCTCGTCGACGTTACGCTGGAGTATATCAGAGCCTTAACCAGAAACGTAGGCGCCGTTGCAAATATGAAGAAGTAAAATTGATATTGAATACGAAGTTCATAGACGGTGCTAGAGTAGTTCAGGAACAGTTTTCAAATGTTACTACAAACCTCTGAATAAAAGCAACGGGTGCCTTTCAAAGCTTTAATTGGACAGCTTGACTCGCTGATTAGCGAATACGTCCACGCCTACGCTAAATAGGAGCTCGACAGGACGCACTATATGGTACTCCTGCATTCACTTTCAGGAAGAGCTGGTGATGACGCGGAGACTTTTCTTGGAGCCCGCTCATGGTGATGTCATGCGGCACCAAAGGCAGACAGTCGCTCACCCTCAGTTCGCGATTATGTTCTGAGGGTATCTTCGAAGAATTCATCCTCCGTTCTGCTGGAGGAGCTCACACCGAGCCTTGCATGTCCGCAAGCCGAGCAGATCTCGACAGCTCGCTTTTGACGGTTAGATCAACCCGAATTACACATCGCTCCATCAACAACCAAAGACAACTTGAACCTCGACAGCAAGGTAGCCGAAACTATAGCAAATCCATTGATGAAATTTCGGCAATTTCCTCCCAATGCGATTTCCCCCGCGCTAAACAGGACCCGCCCATGCGATGCCGCTATGTCAATTTTTGGCGGGCCGACAGCAGTCCGCCGCAACGGCAAGATAACGAACGTCGGGGCAAGCTCTGAAAACGGCACTCCTACAAGACGAATGAATTTTGTGTAAGAGTGCGAGTATAATTGGAATTGAAAGTAACGAGTAACGTGACACCTCACGTTACTGAAAAATGGTAACGAAAGTACGTTACCCATTACAGTTCCGAAATAGTAATGGTACGTTACTTAGTTACAGAAAAAAGTAACGCGTTACCGGTAACGCCGTTACTTGTAACAGGCGGCGGTAAGCCACTGCGCCGTGCTTTGGTGCTTCGCTTGAGGCGTTTTGGGCGTTTGCTTCCAAAAGACGTCAAATTGCTAGCAGCTGTCAGAGAACGTGGCGTTAGCGCGTGTGCTTCTTTTCGCCAGACCTCGTGTATCCTCAGGCGAACGCGGCAATATAAAATGCATGAGCTGGGGTAAGACAACGGACGTGACAAGCCCGTTGAGCGAACCTGCGCGCGTGTAACGCGGGCCGTCTCGCTCACTAAACAATCACAGCTTATCACCCTCGGGCTAACGTGACAGCGAACTCAGTGGCAGCTTGAAACTGGCGATACCAGCAATTGCACTGTCACGGCCGCTGAATGAAAAAAAAAAAACGCTTTCCATCGAACGGCCAAGGCACTGCATTCGCTGCGCCGACTTAACCAGTGCAGCCGAGTTCATCATCGCGGCTCGTGTTTTGCTGCCATGGCACTGCAAAGCGTGCCAATTATTATTACGTTTGGATTCAGAGAACTACGTGATATAGATAGTTTCTTCCGAGGAGTTAACCTGAAGAAGGGCAGGGACCTCCTCCAAGCGGGGCTCGTGGAACAGCTCGTGGAAGAGCTGTTGCTCGGCAGATCAACAAGTACGGGCAAATGTAACCCCAGGAAAAACTAAAACAATCACGACGACAAAACTCACTTTTGTCGTCGAGCGAGTGCGATCCACCGTTCACGTCGATTCCGTTAATATTCTCTAAATGGAAACCAGTAAAAACGCGTGCCCGGAGAATTCCCTGTAGGTGTTATTGCACCCAACAACGCAGCAATTATTCCTGGAGTCCGGCTTTCCTACGAACAGCGCAAGCGACACAAAACGAACTGCCCGCGAAAATACCTCGCGCCGTCACACCGGGAGCGTGGAGCGACCAGGGCTGCAATCGCGAAGCGATGTTTAATGCTATTTTATTCTTATCATGCACCACCTGCGGCTGACTGATCACGTTGCTAACACGGACTGACCTGTCACTCTGGTCACTGGCCAAGCGCGGAAAGCACGAAAAGTATAGTCATTGTAAAAGGCATCGTTCCTCGATTTCACCCCACTGCGAGCGCGTGAGACCATCCTGCCAAATCTGCGCTTCTTGCCGCTAGGGACGCTTCCGCTCGGGCAGCGGAGTTACGTCGGCACGGAACCTACAGATACATCGCGCGCGCGCGCGTGTGTGTGCGTCCGTGTGCGCGTACGTGTGTGTGGAACGACACACATTAATAATTATGCACTTAGCGGTTTAAGTGCGCACTAGGAGCCGGATTTCGCTATCGCGTTCAACTCTTAAAAGGCGAAGCTAATGGTCCCCCAATTTCTTTTAACATCCCAGTGGGATAACGGTTTCTATGGACAATGTCATAGAGCCGGACAGGGAAACCTCTCACTATGACGATTGGGACCAAAGAGCAGGTCTCACACAGTTGCGCCAAAGCGGGTCCGCATTTTGTGGGTAATCTGATTCACCGCGCACGATACACCAGCACCCGTCGCACCTATGTAGGTCTGCAGGTGGGCCACACTCTGTCCTATGCGCAATTTCGTGGGCAAACTCACAGATTTCCGACTGTGTTAAGATACCATTGGCAAGAGCACACGACAAAGAATTTTGCGTGAAAGTTTAGTGCCTCACTGTAATAACTGCACCGTTGATGCCCGCTGGCCAAACGTAAGCTATCTTGCGCGAGTAAGAAGCGAGGTTCACAAAGGCGCCTTCAAAAGTTAGTCCCATGCAGCGATAAATCACACCACAGATTTTACCGCGATGGGTAGTCTCGTAAGGTTTAATTAGGCATTGCGCTGCTAACATACAGAGACCGCACCTATTCAAATTATCTCATATGTGGATATGACATGCGTAAAGCAAAGTGAATGCTCCGTTCTACTGGCCGTAACTGAAATGAAGGCGCGTTCGGCAGTAGTGCAGTGGTTACTCAGCGTACAAAAGAGGCAGAACAATTGTACTGAGTAATCCAGCTGATGGGACCTCAATTATCGCAGGATGTTTTACTGCTATTGGATCAGCTGCACGATTTTTTTTGTGTACTGACCGAGAGCCGTCATCCGTGTCCAGGAGGCGTACGCCGCTGCGGGCCCAGTCCATATTGCAATGACTTGCACGTGTTGTCTGGTCGCAGTATTGCACTTCGGCAAGTGTGTTTGCCAGTCCAACATTAGCCTGAGCCGTACGGCTGACAATTAATCCAACCCAGGGTCTTTTAGCAAATTTCGACAGATGAGGATTGTTCATTGTTACCTTGACGAAGTTATTCCGGGCCATGCTTCCAGCGCTGAACACGGAGAGCGGGTTGGAGACCGATATCCTCGGAAGCTCTTGCGATAGCTTGGCTTCCATGCTCGTACCGCTCTCAGCCGTTCCATCGCTAGGTGCACATCTCTCGTTTGCCATGCAGGTACAAGCGGCAGGCGTACCCGGACGGCCAGTAGGCTTTTCTGTGCCCGCTTTGCAAGTAGAAGCGCCGAAAACGCTGCTCGTCAGCGATGAAGAGCACGGTCGTGCCACCCCTTCGATATCCCGGGGGAGTACTACACTCTAGCTCGATCTGAACGTTATCGCGCGAGCGTCGACCGGCCTTGAGTACCATCAGCTTAGGCGGTTCTTTTCGAGAAGAGGAAATCAAGATTGCGCATTCCTCTTTCCCTCGTTGGTTGTTGCTGTTGCATGCTATGCACGTATATTCTTACACCGTGCCACGGTGTAAGAATATACTCAGGTGATGACACTCTTCCCCCAACGCATGGGAAACTGCTATCCACGCGCGTCCAGATAATGTTCGGGTTCTTATCAGATGACTCGCAGTTTCATCGGCGCCGTCTTGGAGGGCGCTACGAAAAGCGGGGCAGTCGTCTCCATAGCAACGCGCATGCTGCTGATAACGTGCATTTTTCTGTGCCATTTTGCTGGATAATGTGCATCCGCCAAGCGGCGTCGAGGGGCGAAATCGAGAAAGCAACAGGAGAGGGCACGGCGAGCGCGGCGGCGATGACGCAGCACTACCGTGATTCGGCTACTCGCGGGCGCTCTCCGCCTCAAGCCATTAGATGGCGCATCGCTCACCGGACCGACGACCCAACATTTTCCGGCCGCTTGGGCGAGCGCAGTGTCAACACCTGAATATTCTTACACCCTGGTTGCGACTAAGCATAGACTTGGTTCCCCCTTACGAGGGGCGTTCAATAAAGATTTCCCCTGACCTACTTCCTGTGGACGGAGAGCAACGAAACTTTGCAGATTTATTAGTCCTTCTCTACATAGGTGACACCCCGGGACACACAATTCTCCCATCTTTTTATGCAACTGTAAACACCTCGCTTGTAGAAGTCGACAGGGTGCTGCAAAATCTATGTTGTAACTTCAGAAATCAGAGTCTCATGATCTGTAAAATGCTTGCTCTTCAAATATGACTTCAATGTTGGAACGAGGTGAAAGTCCGCTGGTGCGAGGTCGGGTGAATAAAGGGAATGCGGTAGAATTTCATAGCCGCAGGAGCGTGCTTCCGTCTGGGCAACATGTGAGTTGTGAACTGGGGTATTGTCTCGCAGAAGGCGGACGCCTTTGGTGAGCATGCCACGTCTTTTGTTTCTGATGATCTCTCGCAATTTCCGCAGCAGTGAAGCATAGTATGCCCCAGTAATCGTGGCACCCTTTGCTAGGAAATCCATCAAGACCACTCCGTGCTGGTCCCAAAAGACTGTAAGCATGACCTTGCCCGCCGAGGGCTGGGTGCGTGCCTCCTTTGGAGGCGGTGAGTCCAAGTGCTTCAATTGCATCGACTGGACTTTAGTCTCAGGATCATAGTGATGGACCCAGCATTCATCCTGTGTAATCAGTCTGTTGAAAAAGTTCTGCTGGTTTCCATGGCACATGGTCAAAAGAGCCTGGGAGCATATTACTCGTTCCTGCTTTTGGAAAGGTGTGAGCAGCCGGTGAACCCAGCGATCGGATACCTTACGCATATGAAGATGGTCCTGAATGATTTTTTTCCATGGACCCCACACTAATCTTGACATGTTGGGCTAGGTCTCGAACGCTAACGCGGCAATTTTCCAAAATGGCGACCTCCACTTGCTGGATGGTGTGTTCATCGACAGCGGAGTGGGGTCGCCCTGCAATCGGAGCCGCTTCCACGGAAATCATACCGTATTTGAATTGGCGATGCCAGTTATTCACTACATCATATGAAAGGGAATGCTACCCATAAACCTCTTTTATCTCATCGAACGTCTCCCTTGGAGTGCGGCCTTTCAAGTACGGGAACTTGACGGCTGCTCTGTCTTCCACTGCATCCATTATCACACCTCACACCACTTCAGCACCTCTAAAAGAAAGACCGTTATTAGTTTAGAGTTGCAAATTGGCACGTGACCTACAGTGACTTGTGTCATTGCACATGCGCAGTTTCAGCATCCTGCAATAAATTGAAGTCAGTCAGGGGAAATCTTTATTGAACGCCCCTCGTATCTTCGCGGACAATAACAAAACTGGTGGGCAAGATCTGATAAAGGTAGTGTATGGAGTATGGTTCCATGAGAACATGACATGGAATGCACGCATTTTGCACTTCACGGCAGACATAGTCGAATCTATAGGTTGCATTTGTAGAATTCATTGTAGAGACATGTCTAAATTCAGGAAAGTTGAACGTCGACCACCTAAATTCAGGACCAAATGGGGAAAACAGACAATACATTATCAAATTGCGTATTTCCTGAATAAATACGCAGACATAGTCAGATGGACTGACTCAGCAAAAAAATTCAAACATGTATTCCGGACACATATAATAACTACTGAAGTCAGTACCTAACTGTCTCTATGCGGCTTCCAATTTAGAAAGTCGTATGTATTACTCTTGTGTTCTGTAACACTTTAAACCTATAATTCTTGATAGTGTAATATGAATAATGAAGTGATTATGAAATGGGCCGCAGTTAAAACTTTTTCTGAAATGTTGAGTAGATCACATATCTTCTTTGTTGCTAATGAATATGACCAGGACATAATAAAGTGTCTTGAAATAATATTTTTCATATGCGCAAATGTCTCTTTTTTGTGTGTGTGCCTATGTGTTCGTGTTTTCTTCTTTCTTGTATTTTTCTTTCGTTTTAAATGCGAAGCAGCTTTTGCTCGGGGCTGTGTTCGTCGTCGGTGGTGGTTTCCGCGCTCCCCTGCGCCATGCGCCTACTTTCTCTCCCACTCTCCTCCTTTACGCAAGTGTTCGGCCGCCTTGTCTTCCGTGCCTTCAGCTGGATGGTCCGCTACCTCGGCCTGACGATAGACAATCGCCTCCGATGGTTCCCGGCGGTGCGACGTGTACGACAGACGACGCGTCGCGTGGAATCGGCCGTGCGCCAACTACTCGCAGGCGGCAACGGCTGCCCCGCTGCCTTCGCCTGCACCATCTACGAGGCGATGGCTCTGTCTGCCATCCACTAAGCACTGCCGATCTGCAAACTCCAGGCGCCACAGTGGCGACTGATCGACCAGGACCACCGCCGAGTCATCCGCATGTGTCACGGAATGCCTCGTGGCTCTCGTGTGGCCGAGACCCTCGCGGAGGCTCGTGCGTGGCCTGCGTCGCTCACGGCGGACCTGCGCGCATTGTGCCATTTGCAGCGTCTCCACCGAGCGCCTGATGCAGGTCCCCTCCTCTCGCGGTTACGTGCTGTGCCAAACTCACGTGTCGGCCAACTTATCGACGTGTACGACGGTGTTGTGGCTGACGACCCCGCACGCCTTTCGCGCTGGCCACCCCCTCACCGTCGAGTGCCCCTTCGAGTGAACTTGCACCTGCCGGGCATTCGATCCAAACGCCACACCCCCATCAGTGCCGTTGCTCAGGAGGCCGCGGCGCGGATGTATGAGGACCTGGCCGGGAGGACGCAGGTGTTCACCGATGGGTCCGTCCTGCAGGATCGCTCAGCCGCGGCCGCCTGCATAGCCCCTCAGCTCAGCTCGGAACGGCAGTGCCGCTTGCGATACTGTGCATCCTCAACAACAGCTGAGCTAGTCGGGCTGCAGCTGGCTGCAGACCTCCTGCGCAATTCGCCGGCCGTCACGAGCGCAGCAATCTTCTGCGACTCGAAACCTGCCCTCCGCCAGCTCGCGAGAGAGGAACGAGGCCCCCTTCTTGCTCAGCGTGCCGCTCTCAGCCTGCTGGCCCTCCAGGAACGAGGCTGTGATGGGGTCCTTCAGGTGGCTCCCTTCACACGTCGGCATCTCGGGCAACGAGGCTGCAGACGAACTCGCAAAACGAGCACACTCCGCCGAGACTTCGCTGACGGATTACGCCAGCTCGTTCGACTCGGCACGCAACAACCTTCGCCGGGAGCTGGTGCGCGAGCATCCTGACGCACGGGTCGCCTCCGGACACCCCCCTCCTCCCATCCCAGCCACTGGTTTCACTCGCCGCGAGCGCGCGCTTCTTGCCCAGATGACCGGTTCTGTGTGGCCCGCGGAACGCAGGCATCGTCTTCGCGGCGCCGCTGCACCGAACTGCACCGATTGCGGCGCGATCGAAACCTTGTGCCACCTATTGTTTGACTGTCCTTCTCTCAACACTGCGCGGAAGCGGCTCGCCATGAAGTACCGCCTCGTCGGACTGCCGTGTGCGACCCTACAGGACTTGCTCCATCCCACCGGCCACGTGCACCGTCGCCGATCAGCCCTTGCGGCCCTACTCGCTTTTCTCGAGGATGCCGGCCTAGTCCAACGAATTTTCTAGCCGCTCACCACGGTGACTCGGACGCCCGTTTTCCTGCCCCCCACCCCCCACCCCCTCACTGTTTTTTTTCCACTCATACCTTTCTTTTTCTTCTTTTACCATACTCTTTTCACTCTCACTGTCCCTTTAATCCCCAATCCCCCGTGAGTGTATCGGTTGAGGTGTCCTCACTTGAGAGACAGTTACGTGCACTCCACACCCAATTTCCATTTTCATTTCCTTCTTCCTTTTAAGAATCACCCCCCCCCGCCTTCTCTCCTCTCTTCCCCCACGCTGCAGCCGCGGCGCAGCCGCTCCTCCCACGTGATGCAGCAGCGCCGCAGCCAAATACAGCCTGTAACACACTCTCTCCTCTCCCCCATTTCATGTGTATATAAACGCGTGCGCTTCGGTCGGTTTATGTCATTCTCGCTTCGCTCCCGTTTAGATGAGTTGTAACGTCAACGTCGGCGCCACTCGTTCATTCGGCGCTAACGGAAAGCGACGCACAAACACAAGGTAATGATAACACAAACACTAAATACAAACCTCCACACACGCCAACGGAAACGCCGAATGAACGTAACGGAAACTTTTGTATAATCTTGTGTATATTATGTTTTCTACAAATGATCTTTAAATGTTTACTCTGTTGATTTCTGTACTTCACCTGTTGCGAACCCCGGGTGGCAGAGGATATCGTCACGCGATTAAAGTCTTAAGCCTCTGCCTCCTTTGGGAATACAACAAATAAAGCTGAATTGAATTGCATTGAATTAAAGTTGGTGCACGACACTGCTTTATTTGAAAGACTGTCTAAGTTGCGAAAATATAAAGTGATAAATTCCAGACGCAGTGCAGAGCGTCCACTTCCTGATAACACCGAAGAATACGTTGCGCGCAATACCATAATTTACAGGTTTGTGAAGCAAAAGCAAAAAAAAGAGAAATAAAGAATTAAAAAAATGTTGCAGTGGCTTAGATCGGCTATGCCAGGATAACGTAGTGTTAGCAAAGGTTGAGCTGATTATTCTTAACTTTCCCGATTGTCTAGGATTAGCTTGGTTATCATGCTTACTGCTGCTCCAATGACACACACACGGTATACGTATTATGTGGCACATGTATATTTATTTTTCCAGGCAACTACTTGGGGATCAGATGAGTTAAGCTTCTCCGCACTTCTGCGCCGTTGAGCAGCATTTGCGCTTTCCTTCTCCATGGCTATACCACACAGTAAAACGCCAGTCACAGGCGCTATCAAGCGGCTCCAGCGCAGTGTCAGACAGCGACTGCACAGCGAAGGCGAATAGCTGTGCGCGCGCCGGCGCCAATACGTATGGCACGGCTATGACGTCACTCCTCTGGAAAGCGCTGACCGGCGGCGGCGAGTCGCGCGCGGCGGCTACGGAGTGCGCGGGAGGTGCCCGCTCCGGTGCCTCAGCTGTGTGGCATCACTGACCCTCGCGCATGCGCAGCACGGCTCCTGAGGAGGCACGAGAAACTGGATCGGCTTGGCCAGTGTAGCTAACGCTACAAAAAGGACCTTCCTCCAACGGCAGTGGCCGCCGTTTAAAGGGACTGTCTACCGCCCTTCATCGCTTTTCTGTTTGGTACCGCAATCGGAAGCATAAGCCTGAAGTGTCCAACCTTGCAGCGGTTTCTCTGAAAAGTGAGTAGAAATTTTTAAAACACAATTTTTCGATCATCATTCGGTCTTCTTCTATTGGCGTGAAACATGCCCACAACACTGGTTGGTGGACGCGATGACGATTGTAGTGCCGGTAAAAATTAAAACCGAAAGCGCATATGATTTATGTAGGATTACATTATTCTCGCTGAACACTAATGTAATGAGTGTAACAGTCGTTTTCAGCGCGCTGCGGTTAAATGAAGCCTTATTATACGATTACAGAACACTTCTCTTGCTGTAATCACAGTCTGTGCGTTTATTTTAGCACTGCTGCCGCAATCCAAGCCATGTTGATTCATCAAAAGGAGACCATAAATGCACGCCTCCACTGCGCAGCCCATGTGAGACATCCTAGCAACAATAAAGCGGCACAGTACGACCAGCGCGGAGGGCCGCAAGGCATAGCGCATGAGTTGAAGCAGACGAAATCGAAGGCGGCGCCGCAAGCAGCGCCACCGGGCGCCTTTTTAGACGCGTGAGGAAAAAAAGGCAAAAAATTACTCTCTGACGCAACTGACCGCTGCCTCAAGTGCGTAAAAAACAATTTTAAGTTATACATGTTTGTTTTAGATGTGAAGCATCTTATAGCGGAGTTCAATCCGGTGGTGGTGGTGTGCGGCGTGACCACCCATACTGCGCATGCGCAAACCATCTCCACTTCCCCTCTCCCTTCCCCCTCTCTCCACTTCCCCTCTCCTCTTCCCCTTTCCACTTCCCGTTTCCCCCTTCCTCTCCGCTTTCCCCTCACCACTCCCCCTTTGAAACGCGGGCTCTACATGCCGAAACACTGCTTCGCATCGCCTCATGGTCCGCTTTTTAAGCAAAATGAGTCTACCTGCGAAGATTTCTTGTCCTACCAGTAGCATGAACCACATCGCCGTTGGGTGACGCTAGCGGTCATTCTTTCACGATTTTGGACATCAAATTAAAAAAATAATTCCTCTTTCATGGCACAAAAGCGTGCTCGTTGCCGCCGATGTGACGAACGATCTTCTCATTTTCACCACAATCATAAAAATTTTTCCGAGCGGTAGACAGTCCCTTTAACCAACAGCAGAAAGGGTGAGGGAAGTTAGCCTTATACCCCTCTCTCCTCGGAAGACGAGTATGGGCCATGGCGCTGTTTTTGTTCTTCGTAGTTGATCACTCGTGACCTTCAAATCGCGCTAGACATAAAAAACTCAGGCTCCTTCCTGCTCCCCCCACCCCTCTTTAATAACAAAAAAAACTGCAGTAAACCATAGAGAAAAAAATCACAGCATATCCACGGAGTGAATGATGATGAGTGGGCGAAGCTGCGGAGGTTCATCGGTAAACCGTGAATCTTCCGTGAATTCTGCCCAGTACATCATCACCGACGTGAGATCGAGCGCGTTTATACTAAAGGTTCGATGAGTTATGACGACTTGCAGCTCACTTTAATTTTACATGTACGCTGTGAATTTTCATTGTTTAGAAAACAATTGCTTTAGAAAAATCTGGCGTCTTTCGTTAAGCAGCTGGCGTCTTTTCGTTTTGCTTTAGAAACATCTGGCGTTCTTTCGTTTTGCTTTTACAAAACATCTGGCGTCTTTCGTTGGTTTATTTCATCAATCAACGGCGTTTTGAACAAAATTTTTATTGTTTAATCACGCACAGGAGAAATCTCACCAGGCACTACCTTGGAGGTAAACAATGGCTGCTAATGGGAATGAGAGACAGAAGAAGTCGGCTTTTAGCTAACACTTACACTTCTACTTCTACTAACGTTTCCTACTGGAACATGCCAATGGCTGCTAATGGGGAATGAGAGACAGAAGAATTCGGCTTTTAGTTAACGCGCACGCTGCGAATATTTTATTGTTCAACAACGCACAGGAAAAATCTCCCACCGGCACTATCTTGGAGGTCAAAGCGTAAGACTTGTTACGGACTACGACTACTACTACTACTACTACTACGACGACGACGACTACGAGGGACGAACGGGTGCCGCCTTAAGGAGCTTCGCCCCTAAAAGAAACAACGTAAAAGCGGTCACTGCCATAGAGCCATGTGTCCCAATTAGAGAGAAAGGGAATCGAGAGTCTGGTTTCCTTACAAAACAAATGCAATGGGTACACAAAGGGGCTGCTTATGAAAGTATGAGACTTTCGCTTTGGCTTACAGCCAGCGCAGTTTGAAATGTTCGAGCGCCCTACGCAGGGCCTTTTTTAAATGCGAAGCATTTCTTAGCGAACCTCTGGCACTTTGAGCGTTTCTATCTACGTATCTATCTATCTATCTATCTATCTATCTAGCCGCCTACGTCGGGGTGCTCTCATGATCGCCTCCTTAACTTGGTGTAGACCAAAATTTGCATGGGAGCGTAACATGATTTGACGAATATGATTGCCGGGTCATGGCATGAATAACGTTAAAATCCTGTCGCGTACGTCGTCAAACCCTTTCCACCGGACACGTGTGGCACACAACCGTTTACCACGGGCCGCGGTGTACGGGTATGCGCCACAGGTGATTGACACTTTATATTTACTCAGGAACGGCGAGAACAGACATTGGCAACTTAAATGCTAGAGCGTTAAGGAAAACCAACATCGGCAGCGTTGACTTAACGAATGGAAAGAGTGAAAATTAGGATCCCAGCAGGAATCGAACCTAAGCATTCTGCGTGGCGATCAGCTATTCTACCACTGAGCCATGCCAGGTCTATAAACTGGTTTGGAAAAACAGCCTAAGCAGGCGTAAAGCGGTGCAACGTCAATTGTGGTTGTGGTGCTGGCTATCTAACTTTACAAGAAAGCAATAAACGCTACGTGATACTCCTACGATGTGTGCTCCTACGATACAGGCGTCATATCAGATTAACGTCTGTGGTTCCAGTGTTGGTTCCGCTTTTATAGCCGTCTAATAAACATTATGATTGTATTTCTATGATTCAGGAAGCTATATAGAAGCATTCCTCGACCCCGGAGGAATACATTAACGAAAGTTACATATGATATCCACATCACCGCACCGCAAGGCGCACTTCGTTCACCAGAACGACGCAGTGTCCTCTTCATTTCTTACGAGGCTGGGCGATGGCCTCATGCTGACCGAGGATGATGCCAGATTGCTTGACTGCCGCTTTGTGGACTAGGCTACGTAGGCCACATACGCCCAGGTAGTCTACGACTACGACAAACACCATCCACTGATGTTGGTCCACGTAGCACTATCCAGGCCTACCAGCCTCGACGGCCTATACCTCACGAAGGCGAAGGGTGGCTTCAGGTTCCGACATGTCGCCGGCTCTGTCGGCAGAGAATTTGTCGACGAAATGACCGAGGCCTCCACGAATTACAACAGCTCTACTATACCACATACTTCACTAGACATGGACCCCTCGTAACCACCAGGGGCGTAGCCAGAAATTTTTTTCGGGGGGGGGGGGTTCAACCATACTTTATGTATGTTCGTGCGTGCGTTTGTATGTGCGCGTGTATATATACGCAAGCAAGACTGAAAAATTTTCGGGGGGGGGGGGGTGTTTGAACCCCCCCCCCGCCTGGCTACACCCCTGGTCACCACGATCACGACCGGATCCTATAACAAGTCATGACCAGCTGCTGGTGCTCACTGATCACAGTGGTGAGGCCCTTGTTCAAGAACAGTCAAGAACTTCTTGCACACGCGCACACGGGTTCGTGAAACGTGCGTGCGTTCCCGGGACACGTATAAGCACTACATATAAGCTTGCCGCTTCTGGTGTTGGTAATACCCACATTGCCATTGGCAGCGCTACCCAACCGTACATAACTGGTTATATAACATATATGCGGCTCTTCAACACACACACACACACACACACACACACACACATATATATATATATATATATATATATATATATATATATATATGTGTGTGTGTGTGTGTGTGTGTGTGTGTGTAAAAATTTATACAAATCTTTAGCCTCATTTTGTAACGTGTCACTAAGTAAAAAAAGTTACGCCACAGTCACCTACCCGCCGCATGCTTCGCATAACGTCGACTCCCGCGGTACGTGGGATCTGCCGAATTTTTTTTTTCTCTTTTCTTTTTCTACACCCGGTCTCTGGGTTACATTCCTGAAATGTCCAAAGTGAGAAAGCTTTGTGCTAACGTGAGAGTACAGAACATTGCAAGAGTTATTCAACAGCGTCATCGCAGCTGCCTTGCGGAAGACGCCTTATGAAATCTTTATTTTCCACGGTAACAATGAAATCGATAATAATAATATCTGGGGTTTAACGTCCCAAAACCACGATATGATTATGAGAGACGCCGTAGTGGAGGGCTCCGGAAATTTCGACCATCTGGTGTTCTTTAACGTGCACCTAAATCTAAGTACACGGGCCTCTACCATTTCGCCTCCATCGAAATGCGACCGCCGCGGCCGGGATCGAACCCGCGACCTGCGGGTCAGCAGCCGAGCACCGTAACCGCTATACCACCGCGGCGGACAACAATGAAATCGAGAAAGAAGCCACACAGTAAATAGTTATTAAGTGCAAGCGGCTATCTTGCGTTGTGGCTGCGCCAAAGTACACAGCTGTTGTTGCCATGCGAAGGCCCACTGGTCTGTGTCAGCTGCAAAATCATAATAATGTGTCGCATCGGCATTTGATTCCCACGGGAAAGCTACAAGGAGACGCGAAAGGTCACTAGCGTTTCACGCGTGCAATTGGAAACAAGCGCAATTTACTTTTACGAACATGGCGTTGTGAGGATTGCTCTATGCTGCCATGATATAAAATGGTATATTTGGCGACCTCATTCAATGCGCCTTTAAACTCATGATTAGAAACGCGAGTGATGTTTGATATCGCTTGATCACTTCAAACGCTCGTTGCATTTATGACAAGTTAGTCTATTTGTTGTCGCCGAACTATCGTCATCTGATAACGCGAGTTCCGAAAGAAATGCGCGGCTGGGGACCGCGAAAAGCGTCATGACCCTTCTTAAGGTGCAACAGGCGTGCTTCATTACTATCTAGGGGCAATTACAACATCCAACGTACCCTAAGACGTACTACACATTAGCGCAGGTATACGCACTCACTACGCACTACTACACCGACGGACACAACTCAAAGTTCTCGCTTTGCTGTCATCATCTGCAGCAGGCAACAACGCATTGCCGTACTCAAAATCCCCACTGTGCCACAAAAAAATCCCAATACTGCACCTTCTGCGCGTCAAAAAAAGAAGAAAAAAGTCACAGTTACGCCGCAAGGGCGAAGCAATGAATACGATAGCAAGAAAAGCGGCCCGTGATGGACGCGCTGCTACGCTGCATAAACGTCTGCCCCCCGGCAGCAACTCTACTCGCGGACAACATTTCTTGGCAATGAAGCGAAGGCTACAGAGCCACAATGCACGTATCCTACCGCTAATGAACGTAGTCCCACAATTGCGTCCGTATTTTCTGCATGAAATATATAAAATTCCCCTTCATTTTCTACATGCAGCTTTTTGAGACGGAACACAGCACTCACGAGCGAGATATATGTATTTCTTTTACTTTATACGTTGTCATTTTGCGTTTTTGAGTGCGTGAAAAAGTCGCGCCTTTTACCCGTACGTTTGACGCTAAGCAGCGTTTACGTCGAAATGCAACGCTAGCCATCACTTTCCACGGAGTTACGAGACGCGCGCCAAACCGGACAGAATCTTTCTCGTTTCCACGCATTCAAATTCAACCTTCGGAATTATCTGTCCTGTTTGAAACCTATCCCACTTCGTGTATCCATCTGTCGGCTCCCTTCTTGACCTTGGACTGCATTTAGCATAGTCATTTCATCATCCCCGCTTTACCAATTTTTAAATAATCCAACCGTGTTACTGTGTTAATGCTTCTTTTATTTGAATGTTGATGATATATAGTGTTTATTGGCGCAAGGGCCATGTGATGGCCAAAGAGCGTATTTGAATGTTTACTTTGTGTACATATTTAGCTGCATTAAACATACTTTTGTTTACTCATTTTCTTATGGGAGGTCCCCTGTACAGTCTCTTGACTTTGGGACCTCCTTCTGTATCTTTACAATCCTCAATTGTAACTACCATTATTATTTGCAAATAAAGAACTCTGAACTCTGAACTTCGCGTAGCAGTACATGTGCAGACGCTCCGCCCCCATAGCTTTCCCTTCATTGAAAAGAAAAGTTGTCCGCGAGTATTGGCCTCGAGGCCCACCACTGGAAACGCCGGCGCCACCGTCGGCGTGACGTGTTTGGCAGGATCACGTGGTCTCAGCGGCCGCGTCGGCTGCTTGTGGCGCATTGCCGCGCGCTTTGAAAACGAGTTTCAAATCCCACATGCGCTGCGGTCTGTTCAAATTCGGAAGTTTTCTGTCATTTTCTACTCAATTGAAACCATTGTAATAAAGTGGCTGCCTCCGAAGGTGACGACCATGGGGCTCTACCGCTCGGTGCCGCACTGCCGCGCTTACGCAAAGCCCAGTGGCAGCCTGCACTGGTAACCGCGGGACAAGAAACAACGTGAAGCATGGGTTGTAAAGCTAAGAACCGGCAAGTAGCCGTCGGCTACGAGTCTTGTGTGCAACAAGCACTTCCGCGACGAAGACTTTCGTTCGTGCGTCGGGCCTGCAATGTTCGGTGAGTAGCAGACAGCGCGCACTGAGACGATGGCTCGCGCGCGCTTCCCGCCGGCAAATGATGCTTATCTGCCACAGGATGGTAAAAGCGCTACCTTTTACCACGTGCGATGCCATCTCAGAACACTCCAATGCGACCTCTTGATCGTCGGCCCCGTGCTCAGCGTCCACAAAATCGGCTGCAGATGCGCAAGTCATTGTTTAGATACGTTGAATTAAAAAACGCACAGGGTCCTTTATGCATTCGTTAAAGATGATTAGAAGGCGAAAGCCATCTTATTCTTGTCAGTCGACGTACTGATTCTCCCGTGCACCCATCCAAAAGCGTTCTGCACCTAAAGCGGTTTTGCACGGCCTCCGTGACCGATCACGGAGGCAATGCAAAGCGACCATGACGTGTGAATACGTCATCATGTGACGCCACATTATGTGACGTCATGATGACGTCATATGGTGACACCATCACGTGACGATTATTTTTTGCATCACTCGTGTTGACGCCGCCGACGGGCAATCTTCCCATTTGATGAGGCATGCATTGCTTCATAAGCTACATAAATTTTGCATTGCTTCCGTGATCAGCCCACCGATTATCGGCCCACCGGCCAAATCCATGTATTTTCTTGGAGCCTCATTTATTTACGTGGGAAAGATGCCACCCTGTTGGCGTTAGACACGATACTGCTGCCAAAATTGCTGGGGTACTCGCTAAATAATTACTATCCTGTTTTGCGGCTGCTGGTTGCTGCAATACCTTCTATTTTATTCACCGCTATTTCAAGTTCATGTGGGTCCTAGTTCACAGCCGACGTTTGCAGAACAAGTCCGTCAAACGTTACTGTATTTTCTTTCTTTTCCTGGGCGTTGCATGCTACTACATGCTCGGTCTCGTAGACTGGTTCTCCTTCCACCAGCAATCTCGAAGTGGTGAAGCTTTGGTCTATGAATTTGTTGATGACAGAGAGCGGCAAGTCCACTGGAATGCAAACGGAACGATAATTAGGGAGCATTAAAAAAAAGGCGTCGCATTTGCTCACGTTTTGTGTGAGCACCAAACGAAACGAATGCGTTGAATAAAGAAACAGAAGCAGCGGCATTTGCCCGCTGAGAAGACCGATAAATACGCAGTGCGAGACAACTTGTCAAATGACATTGAAACGTACCCGAATTTAGACCGAAAAATAAAATAAAAAAACACTGAATCGTCGGGACGGCAGATCACAAAGTTGCCATGCGCACCGAAGCCGCAGTTGTAAGGAAATTGTTATTGAACTGCTCTGATAGCGTCCGCGCAACAGTAGTTGTTTGTTTACTCACAAATTCTCATATTTTGCGGCCTAAAGTTCACAGCGCGGTGCCAAAACGCGCACGTAGCAAAAGCGAAACCATCAGTATGAACATACATACATGCAGACGCTCATGCATGCAGAGGCACCGTCAGTCGTCGCGAACCCGTGCGTTCGCTGGCTTGAGGCTTCTTTCTGTTATGCTCCGTTTGGTTATGCAGGCAGTCTACTCTAACGAGATATTTCACATAGTTTGCACTGAGCGAGTGACTACCTTTCACGCAAGAAGCCGGTTCAGGGGTCTCCAACGCGGTGACAGCGTGAAGCGGGTGCTCGGTTTTCTGCAAAGAGACAGCGACTGTAGACTATCTTGCGCTTTCAGTTCGTCGAAAATGATTATTTTGACAGTAAAGAACACAGTTCCTTTCAAAAGTACTTACAGAAATGCCCTGGAGGGCTTCCGCGAGGTGTTTTTGTAGAGCGCGAACAGCAAAACCTATGGGGAGCGCCCCGGCGGTATCCTGCCTAGCACGCAATCGAGGCGCGTCCGATAGAGGGCGACTCCGTAACTCCTCGAGGCCAATACCGCGCGAGCAGACAGCGGAAGGTCAAGGTTCTCCCTACGCAAATATTAGAAGAAGCGAGCGAGCTGGCCGACGACTTTTAAATTCGCCCGTTTATGGAGCCTTCATGTGCGCGCCTCCGTGACTCCGTCGGAGGCACGGAGACGCGCACATGAAGGCTCCCTACGCCCGTTGCGCTCCTCACGCCATCTCGCTGGTAATGAAGAAACGCTAATAAGTGCCTGCCGTCTCTGAGTCCTGCCAGTGGTAAAGGGTGTGTATATAACGCTCGCCGTTAGCTACCTGAAGGACCTGCTCTCAGTGGCGTAATGGCTAGCGCCACGCGCTGCGGAGCGAGAGGCTGCTGGTTCGATTCCGCGCTTCGGAAGCATTTTTTCTTACTTACAGATATACGGTGCATGACGGCGGCGACGGGGACGGCAGAAACCAGCCGAGACTGTCCATAATCGCTATCGCAATAAAAAAAATCAGCGATGATTACGATACTGCCTAGTGCAAATTCTGAGCACAGCTGTTCAGGTGTTTTACAGCGAAAGGTGTTATGAGATCATTTCACCGGCCGTTTTTGGCACCGTAGTTGTCCGCCGCCGCCGCCGCCGGTGTCCGTAACCAGTATCGCTCGAAATTAGAAAAAAAACGAAATAAGAAAAAAATTCCAGGATGGAACGAGGTTCGAACCTGGGCCCTCTGCGTGGGTGCCCAGTATTCAACCTCTGAGCCATGCCGGTGCTTGAAACTGCTTTGCAAAAGGGTCCTATACAGGCTTCATGTCGGGAAGCAACCACATTAGAAAATGCAGTATAGCGTGGTAGAAGAGTAAAATAAGCACCAAGCGTCGCACAACGCGAATTCTGTAACCAGGCGTCACACAATGCGAATTGCGCAACGAGTAGGTTGTTGAATGCTGCCAACCCATTACAAAGGGCTCTGCCATAATTCTTCATCGTCATCAGGCACAGCATCAATAAAGTGCGCATAATGCCTTACATGCGTTTAGCAGGTACCAACGCTCTCCGGAGAATGAAGAAAAATGGCACAGTGCCTGCTCCCTTCTTTTAAAAAATTACAATGATTTATAGCGTAGTGGGTTCCTCCCAAGTGCACTTGTATTGGTTGCCAAGGAAGCCCATAAGCGCATGATCCATTTCTTCGGGGTCTCAGTAAAATTACAATGATTTATAGCGTAGTGGTTTCCTCGCAAGTGCACTTGTATTGGTTGTCAAGGAAGCCCATAAGCGCATGATCCATTTCCTCGGGGTCTCAGTAAAGTTCTTCACCCCTCCCCCCCGTCTCTCTCCCACGTAAACCTATGTTATACAGCATAACGGGAGAGGGAAGTAGCGACTGGGCGTCACCCAATGCAAATGACATAACTGGTGGGCCGTTTAAAGCTTCCAACCCATTACAAAGAGCTGAGCCATAATTCTTCATCGTCATTAGTCGTCGCGTCAACAAAGTTCACATAATGCCTTACAGACGTGTAGCTGGTGCCTCGCTTCTCCGCAGAACGACAAATAATGGCTTAGAAGGTGCTTTCCAACTTCACAAAAATTGTGATTTATGGCGCAGTGGGTACCTTTCTAGTGTACTTCTATTGTAGCCCCAAGAGAGCTTACAACGGGCTCTAGAAACGCCGCTCTTCCAGCTTTCGCTGTGACTGTGCTGCGGTTTCAGCGCAGGCCTGGCGTTTTTGATATTGCGATAAGTTGACACAAACGCTTCTTCGGCGTCGCGCAACTCTCGATTTCAGCAGCGTGTGTTATGCCTCTGCTCGGGCAGCTCGTGTAGCAGGAGCGGCAGACGACACACTTCCGCCAGTTGCGTTGCTCCTTGTTCAGAAAAAACTGGCTTAGGCTATTTTGTATATAGGGACGCGGTTTACATTAAGAAGAGAACGCCGTGAGTAGCGCGACTGGCACGGACAAATTCGGGCAGCCAATTTTACATCAACCACCGCCGACGGAGCGTAGCGCGGCTGCCTCGCTGAGCGGGAGACCGCGGAAGGCAGCGCGAGGGCGCGTTCCACAACAGCCGACGCCCGACGGCGCGCGCTACTGTAGCGCAGCGGAACCTGTCGTCTCGCCACTGTCGTTCTCTCCTGCTCGCGTTCTCCTCACCGTCTTTATTACTCCGCTCCGATGGATTGCGACTCTTGACAACAGTCATTGTGCTCTACTGGGCGCTCATCTATCGACAGTCAAGCAGCCATCGTGCTCGTAAAACACACCTAGGTAAGCCAGCCATGTACCGCACACGCCGTAGCGGCACCCTGCAAGCGCGATGTATAGATGTTCACATGAAATCGAGCCGCCGTCGTCAGGATCGAAGTGTTCGAATATAGCCGCCCAGGTGTTGAATTCTTCACAGAGGAAGGATATTATAGTCGCATACAACTTTAGAACTCCGCGACATCTCCTCCTCGAAAGCGGAAGCAAACCAGCATACACTAATGGGCGCGCATTTCTTACTAACGTCATGAGCCGGACGGCCGGTGGCCCCGCCTTCAGAGAGCATTGCTGTGTGCATGAGCGGAACTATTTCTTTAGTCGCGGAGGCGATCGGCTGCTTTGCGTCGTTCATCTGGGCGGGACCTCTCCGGTCTTCTTAAGTTGTATCCGACTATAGGTCGGCACGACTGCTCACACCGCGGCATTGGGCATACTTTAGAACTAGCACCAACGTCCATGGCATGATCGGCTTGGACGTGCGGCGCAGCCCCATTTGCAAAAGCACGGAACGCACCAGCCGTGTGTCCATACTGCTTGATATGCAGTTAGCCGAGTGGCAATCCGGCCTGTGGACGTCTTTTTATATACCAGCGCTCTGCGTCCAAGAATTTCTGCACAATGGCCTTGTCGACCGGGAACTTCTAACTACATGAACGGCGCGCCGCCGTTCACGTAGCTCAGTTTATATACGCGCTTATTTACCACTACAATACGTCGGTTTTGTTAAGAAAACGAGCAAGGAGCGCTTTGATACGCGCAAGAGGCATCGCTTCGTGCCAGCTGTGGCCTACACGAGCATTTAGGCTTAGCCGTACAACCGGTGTTTCACAGTGCGACTGGCATGCTTTCTTTTACGATATGTTATGCAACAGATAAAACAGGCATTTGTACGTCCGGCACTTCGTTTGCGGGAGCACATGCTTACGACGCAGAGTGCCTCTCGATATATTATCGCGAGCACCCTATCAACAAACTGCCCTGGTAGTACCCTATCAACATACATAGTACCCTATCAACAAACACAACAGGCAAATGCGGCTACGTTATTGCTGTGGTTGCGCTGATCGAGCACCGTCATCACTCCCCCCCCCCCCTGCTCATTGAAATTTCCCTTATTCTAAAGGTAAAAAGTTAGGAGTTCCGGGGCACTCTGGAAAAGCCGTTAGGATTCCCCAAAGCCACAGGGTTTGAGAATCCCTGCCTTAGCTGATTACATTTAATAGGATACAGTATGGTAAAACTTATCGATAACGTGGTATCGGGCGAGTTATCCTTGAACATCTAGGCCTTTTCAAAAAAGCCTTTCAGCTCTTGTCTTATCGTGGACCCTCATTCAGTAGCATTTTACCACCCTCTGCGAAGAAACGCACCAAACAAGGCCGCTAGAAGGTGATAAGGAAGTGTTAGCGCTTTCAGCATAGGAATGATGATCTTTTGTGCAATCTATGACTGAATACTGCGCAGCGTTGTTGGCGGGAGTATAAAAGAGAGTGAAAGAAGCAAGCGGAAAGCAGATGCCACTTTGTTCGGAAATGAGTGCCGGGAAGAGTCAGAGCTAGTCCTTGAAACATTCTTACCCACAAGAAAAAGCAACACCTTACGCATCGCTGGCGGATAAAACTAGTTACGGTAATCTAGGGAATTTTAAGGCGCCCATATTCGAGGCGTGGTTAAAGAAATACGTACTCTAGTCGAATATTTTAAATGCAGGTTAAGAAAGCGAAGGACGTTGAGAAACAGCACCCTCCCCCCCGCCTCCCAGTTGGTACACACTTCCTACAAAAGGGGGGCGGGAGGATAAAACGAAAATGAAGAATAGGACGAGTACCAACATCAAATTGAAATATGATGAAAATACAGGATTGAAAGTAAGCTTCAAGCACATACTCGTTTAAATGATTAGCACACGTGAAAATTAGAGAAGTACTTGCTTATCACACGTTTTTTTTTTTTTTCGCGATACAGGGATATCGACGGTACACTGACCCACTACAAAGCCATCTTTTTTTAGTCAATTCTCTGGCTACCTAATCTCAAGTCTTCCTAAACAATTTCGTCTTTTCTCCGGTTTGTAGACACTAGAATAACTTGTCAAATGTTGCGTGTTGTTTCGACCTGTTGGCTTCAATGGGACATCCACTATGCCTGTATTTCTGCAGTCTCAGTAGATCCAAGACGCTGCTACTTCGGGCATAAATGTAGAGCATTTAAAGTATGTAGGTTGCATCAGATATGACCGCCAAAAAAACATTTTTGATGTGGCGCTGGAACTCATTGCTATGTCGTTCATGACAGAAAATGATGCCGTTCACTGGTTGGTCAGTTCCAATTTGGGACAAAACAATACGGCCTATCACTATTTCACTTTTCTTGGTGAAATCGCTGCATGACTGCCGAGTGAATACGAGAGACGTTCCGGAAAACCTTCTATGCGCATTGGGAAATAATGTACTTATTTCTCTTGCACCTCCTGTTCTTTACTTCATTACCTATATTTCCTGTTCTTTATTTCGAAATATCCGTCTAGTTATACAGTGAGACGCGGGAATATTAGTGATCATAACGAAGCAGCACCGCAAAATCCGATATGAAAATGAAAAAAAAGATGCATTAGATACGACTAGCCAGTGCGTCAAACTACTGCGAATGACTACGGCTACACTGCTACTTTGGTTTGGGACCGAAGCAAATAATCGAAATATGTATGAGGCAACTGGCTAACCACTTTCTGTAGAACTAAGTGTACGTAGAGAAAAATGGTATGAGGGTACGGAAATGGGAGCAAGGTGGGTGAGCTCAGCCAATGCAGACATTGGGTGGCCCTGAAAAGGGCCTTTTAGAAAGATCTCCGATGAAGAGGTGACGCTTCTTCACATGCAAACGCTTGCGAGCACTGAACAAGCTGTAATGATGGCGTCCAATGTAGCCCATCGAATGGGCGAATATATTGCGCACAGTAGCCTTAGAAAGTCACCACTAACGTGGTAGCCGCAGTAAGTGAGGTGCCTGTCAGGCATACAGGCACGTTGCGCAAGGTCGAACTCCCTGAACACTTTAGACCAATCGTCAACAGCTTCGAAGGCCATGTCTAGAAGCTAAGTGCAGTCGGAGGCACCCCTGATCGTGCTGCACTGGAGCACGAACGCTGCCGTCCGTGGCATAATCGGTGGATGAGTTCGCCGTTGCCCTAGGCGCCAGAGCAACTCGTCGACGAGGCGAGAATCCATGCTGTGCTACTTGATAAACAGTGAGTCTAGTGACAATCGTGTTAGTCGTCGTCGTCTTTTTATACGCCCGTGTTGGCTGTCCCTGACTGGTTCACAATGATCATTGTACACTTAGCATATCCCCCACCCTCTCCTCTATCTATTCCCCCTTCCACCCCCTCCGCCGCATGGTTTTCTGTCTTTCGTGGAAAGTCAGTTCCTACCGATCGAAGATTAGCTTACCTCTTCTAAAGATCAATTTTCAGAACTCGAGTAACACAATAACTTGCACTGCAACGCATTCCGACGTTGAAGTGCCAAGATAAGGAACGCAGCAGTGCTGGACGATGACGTCACTAATTATGCACCTTTCATTTGGCTTAAAGGATTCATTCATTTATATTACGCTTTAATCACAAAATACCGTTTCTTTATCCAGTCAAAGCGTAATTCCTCTTCCATCAGTATTTTCATGACATTGTTGAAAATGCTGTATACTAGATATTCTACTGATTATTTGTGCCGTCAATAATTAACAATGCCACGGGATAAAGGGCTGAAAATATTTATTTTCGAACTTTGCACAAGAACTCCCGATTGGCAATGATTGAATCATAAGCATGAATGCATCTTCATCCCATGCGCAAAAATGTTTTGCAATCACATCAGGCTACATTGAGGGAAGGCCTAATGAAAGTGGTGCAAGCATATGTCTTGAAGAAACCGCCCTGCCACTTCCCTGTGATAAGATGTGTGCTGACTGGTACACAAAATCGAGTTGCTACATAGATCACAAGCAAACCCAAGCATTCGCACTACGAAACAGCCAAATAATTGGCCGTTCGATGACCGCATGCATAAATGTATATGTCAGCGTAACCAGGTGATATTTTTGTCAACAAATATGGCTACCTTGCGGTAAGACCAAATCAAAGAGGCGCTTTCAATTTTGTGGGAGAAAGCACGCTAACAAAGTTTACAACAAGCCGCGTTCCGCCTTAAAAGTCCCCTCATCAGGTCACTTAGGAATTGTAGTTGGACACTAAGTTGTTTGGGTGCCCAATGAATGGCGTTACACCCCAAGAATGTTTCAAAATTCGTTCGTTACGAGCTGAGAAAATCAATATTTTGAAGGGGCACAAAACCATGATGCGACGAGTGAGCCCGAAACCATTGCAACTCGCCCCCCTGTAGCCTTCGCAAGCCAAGTTCCTTCGCTGCCCTCTTCGGCATCGGAATCGGAAGATCATATGACGCCATGAGTTCTGTGAGGTATTTCTGCATCATTTAGAAAGAACAATACAGAACCAATCAAGGAAAAGACATGCCTCATAGCAAATTTCCCCAATAAGTATCATAAGCGGAATAAGATGTCTGTTGAACATTTAGATATATTATTTCGTTGCGCACTTCAACTCAAATAATACTCCTAATATCGAAGTTTATTGCAACCGAATTGTTCACTAAGAGCCTCCGTAAGTGTTGGTTAACAGGTTTCGCTGAACTGCTACTGTTTGTACACAAGGGTAGAACACGTGACCTCAAGGACCATAGTGTGGATAACAACCAGTTTGTACGATCGTGCTTTCCAGTAAAAGAGACAAGGTATCAGACGGAGGCAGGTGGGAGCCACCATGTGAAGTAGAGAGAGCGCAAAGGGGCTGAGGGGATGATGATGATATATGGGGTTTTATGGCGCAAGGGCCAGTGTTGGCCAAAGAGCGCCATTACTAATGATGGGATGTTTGCAGTGATCATTGATTTGCGATGTTAGGATGTAGGATAGCTCTAAAGTGGCCTTAAAACACGTACTCTAGGTAAACAAAACTATATAGATAATAAAATTATGGCGATGACGTACGGAGTGGTCTATGGTTGTCCGATGAGTGATGAGGATTGCGAAAAGTGAGAAAAAGTGAGTAGCACCTGTGCCTCCTCAGTTCCTTTGTACCCAAAGGCCTGGAAGCAAGTGCTTTCTTTGAAACAACTACCCCAGCCGCGGCCTATGTTGAGAGGCCGTGCTGCGGTTGCCTGGGTATATAACATTAAAGTTATGTAAATTTCTGAAAAAAAAACGGAAGAGTGAGTTACATTTAGAAATAGGTTCCCTGTCTAAAGACATTGAAGGATGAAGTGGGAAGTGTTGGCGGTATGACGGAAAATGTTCTTCTCTAACAGCGTCTAGATGCGTGCATTGAAGAAGGACGTGAAGGACAGTAACAGGCGCGCGGCATTTTTCACACATTGGTGGGCTCCACCGGAAAAAAGGTGCGCGTGTGTAGTGTGTGTTTGTCCTATTCTAATTCTGTAAAGTGTGACTTCTGTGTGACGTTACTTCGATACTGGTGACCAGATGCCAAGAGGCGGCTTGATGACGTGCAATTTATTTTCCATTCGCCATCCCACAAGCGCTGCCAGTAGGCCCTCACCGATTTCTTTAGGAGGGGCATAAGGTCCACTGCAGGGACTGCAACTGAAGAGTCGGCCGCGTTTTCTTGGACGGATGCAGCTAGTTTGTCTGCCAAGACATTCCCTTCGATTTCGCGGTGTCCTGGCACCCAGCATACTACAACGTGCTGTTTACTTGCGTAAATGGTGCATAGTATTGAGTAGAGCGAGACGATGACAGGGTTTTTCTGTTTCTTGGGGGTTTTCAATGCTTTTGCAACGTTTAGTGAATCTGAATGGTATGTTGTAATTTGAATTCCTTGATGTGTTTAACGGCAGCATTTATCGCATAGGCTTCTGCGGTGAAAATACTTGCATTAAGGTGCAGAACGCCGGCATTCGAGAAGGATAGACCGACCGCTGGGTAGGACACACTGCAGTGTGCGATCTCGAGGCGTCTGTGAAGTATGCAGGCTAGGGATATTTGTGCTGTATTTCAAGAAATTGCGTGCGGATATGTGCCAGTGGTGCGCGTTTAGTAACCTCTACAAAGGATATGTCCCAGTCGATAGTCTGCCACTGCCACGCTGGAAGCTCCTTTGACGGGAGGCATCAGTTTGTGTTCAAGAAGTGGGGCGCCCATTTTCTCCGCCAAGCCTGTCACACGCAGTGAGTAGGGCTGTTCTCACTCGAGGACGGTTATAAAAAGGGCTGAGCTGGACAGGTCATTTGAGATAGGGTGTGCGCTATGTTCAGTGTTTGCATTCACTTTTAAAAAATACATGAAAGGTATGATCTCTGCAAGTGAAGTGGCCACTCACCAGATTCCACGTACAAGTTTCCACAGGGCTTGTACTGAAGGCACCCGTAGAAAGGCGAATACCCAGTGATGGACAGGGTCTAGCATCTTCAGGACGCTTGGTGAGGCATAGTGATATGTTATGGCTCCGCAGTCTTGACGCGTGCGAATAACACTCTTGTGTAGATTCAACAGATACTTTTTGTCACTACTCAGCAGTTTTAAAATGTTCATTGTTTTGAAGCACTCCTTTTTTAGATATTTCATATGTGGCACAAATGTTAATTTTGCATCCATAATTAAGCCTAGAAATTTATGTTCTCTATTTACTCGTAAACGCTGACCCTGCAGATCAATATCGGTATCGGGGTCTATGCCTCTTTTCCTAGAGAAAAGCATGTAGGTGCTTTGTTGTGCATTGAGGCTGAACCTGTTCTCGTCTGCCCATTTGGCCACTTGTTCAAGCCGAGCTGTACCTGGCTCTCACAGATTGCGAGATTGCCAGACTTAAGACCAATCTGAGTGACGATCACAGGCCACAAGCTTTTAACGACGACGGCACGTACGAATCAACACAGGCATCGCTGTTTGTGCTCGCTTCGTTCCATGAACTTTGTATTGCAACGTGCCAAGCGGAACCAGGTTATCTGTTAAAGATTACAGTTAAAGATTATAGTTACGTTGAACTTGAATAATCGCGGCTAACAAACCCGAGAGTCACTTTAAACACTAATGCGCGCACGTAACGTGCAGCTGGACAACGCCGTACGTATTCGCTCGTCTACATTTCACCTATTACTTCGAGAGTTGTACTAAATTTTACCGCTAGTGCATATTCCCAGAACACCGCAAGGCCAGCTGTTACAAAACAAACCTATCACCAATTTACACGTGCTCCTTAAAAACTGAATTGGAATTCTACTCGCCTCCTCTGTCGATCGTCGGCGCCGCTGCGGGAACGTCTCGTGGGCCTCCGCTGCTTGTAGGTTCAGCCATTTTGTAGCTTGCTAGCGCCTTTACAATCGCGAAGCGTTGTTGTGTCGTGCCCGTGTGCCGGGAAGAACACCACATCGTGTACTGAGCGTATGCGCTGCATGCACCACCGCAGAAACCTCCACACCGGCATGGCGGCGAAACATCGCAGACGCTAGACGGCGCTTCGACGGTGAAGTGCTTTAAAAATGGCAGCCCCCTTGTGAAATTCGTGTATAGGAAAACTGCGTCTGTCTTCCTATGGCAAAAGTAACGATCACTGGGCCGTTCGGAAAACTCGTGACAAAGGCAGCTGTCTCAACCTCACTGTCACTGCAGTACCCGTATATATTTTCAAATCGGTCAGACAGGATACTGCGCAAGCGGGTCACAAACTTGGAGAAGGAACTGTTCAGGCGCTCGACTCGTTTCAAAGCACGAGAACTTGTCTCTCTCTGTGGCACCAGGGCAACCAATCACAGTGTCAACAGAGACGGAGTTAGGTCCCCACTCAGGCGCGCAGAGAGAGCTAGCTGCTCAGCAAAATGAGGCTTTATCGACGGAGCTAGATCATAACCTAGAGAGAGAGCCAGCTGATCACCAAAATGAGGCTTCGTCGACAGACCTAGGTCAGGGAGAGTCAGCTGACACTCACACAAGCCAAAGTGGGTCAGTACTGTCGGCGGTCTCGAAAAGCTTTGATCGGCTAGTAGGAGTAAACAGAGAGACACTGAGATCTCAGCAAGAGAACGATCCTAGCTTAACTAAATTACAGTTTATCTCTAAAGAGGGGATCGCTAGGGGCAACGTGACGTTGCATAAAAAAGGGGGTTTGTTGTATCGGCACTACAGGGATAAAAAAGGCAAGATTCTGGATCAGTTGGTCGTTCCTAGAGAATGCCGGGAGGATCTTTTAAACCTCGATCTGCCTAGGAAAACGGGTGATCTGGCCACCTGGGAATAAACAAAACGAAAGAGAGATTACTAATGGAATACTATTGGCCTGGGCGCTTCGAAGATGAGGTAGAATTTGTAAGAACGCACCTCCTCACTGGGAAAACACCGGCTATGTGGACAGACGGCGGGAGTCAGCAACCTAAACTGAGTCCCGCCGAACCCCACTCCTTACGACTGGTGACAACACGCTGGGATTGCGAAATAGTTCACAAAGATATGGCAGTCCCCCCCCCCCCCTACCACCACCACCACCACGGGTGGAATTAGGGACGGTGGAGAGCACACAGACTAGCTCAGATTTCTAGGACCAACTTTGGCCGATCCAGCAAGTCTGGAAAGTTACAGAGGCAGGATATCTCTACTGCCCCCGACGCTACCTAGAACCAGGTTATCAGTTTGCAGGATATTCAGTAAAGCTGTCTCACTTCAAAATCCATTCATCTGATTTGCCATCGCCACTTCAGATATCAATATTTATTGTCAGAGTTTATCAACTATGTACATCAACTTTTTGAGATCTCATCGAAACTCAATCAATGCGAAGCGATTCGTCAACCCGTAACATTAGTCAATGCTCGCAAGTATTCCCACTTTCTGTCGACCATCTCTCATTGCAATACTAATAATGTGCCGAACACTGCTATGTACGGCGATACCATTGATTCCTTTGTGATCGAGCAACATTTAATGCTTGTAATTACATCCAATGAATGCACGTAAATACATCCAATGAATAGCTACATTGTTAGTAACTGTTACCATGTTCCGTACTTTGTGAGTTATTCCAATAAACTTTTCAAAAAAATTATGAGTTATTTGAATAAACAGAAACTGTTCAAGTACCCATTCCGGCACGGGCCATGATATAAGCTCGCAGTGTGTTAATAAAATATGAGTTGATCCCGATGGAAGTGCAGACTAATTACGGGCATTAATAAGTCACGTCACCTTACGTACCGTACTTAATACCATAGGCGTGCTTAGGTTTGCTCAACGGGGGGGGGATGCGAAGGTTCATCGCAGCGCCCCCCTCTCTACTAAGACTTTGCGCCCCTCCTCCTAGATAACTAAGGGGGGCTGGCAGCCCCCCCCCCCCTGTATGTATGACCGTCTGCACGTATGTCCGTACTCATGGTTTCGCTTTCACTACGAGCGCGTTTTGGCACCGCGCTGTGGACTTTAGGCCGCAAATAATGAGGATTTGTGAGTACACAACGAACTATTGTTGTGCGGAAGCTATCAGAGCAGTCCAAAAGCAATTTAGTTACAACTACGACTTCGTAGAGCCTATGCCGACTCGTGATTTGCCGTCCCGACGATTGAATGTTTTTTAGATGTATCTTAAGGCCGAGCTCAATCCTGTGGTGGTGGTGGTGTGCGGCGTGACCACCCTTACTGCGCATGCGCATACCCTCTCCACACACCTCCACTCCCCCCTCTCCACTTTCCCTCTCCCCTTTCCCTCTCCGCTTTCGCTCTCCCCTCCCCCTCTCTCCTCCCCCCTTTCCACTCTTCCTCTGAAACGCGGGATAGACATGCCGAAATTCTCTCCTGCGCAACGCCGCGATGAGCTCGAGCGCATGCGCGTCCCCTCCGCTTCTCTCTCCTCTCCCACGCTGCCCCCCTCTCGCCCGCCTGTCGACCGCGTTCCCCGCTCGCCCTGTGAGAATTAACGGCCAGGCTAGATGGAAGATACGACGCGCGTAGCGTCCCTCTTCGCGTTCCACGACGCGAGGTCGGTAGCATGCCCAACGAACGCCAACGGAACGCGATCGTGCAAGTGCTCCGGCTTCGCATCGCCTCATGGTCCCCTTTAGCGGGAGATGGTGTAATTTTTATTGTTTTTTGTCTAACTTTGTGTACGTTTAAATGTCATTTGACAAGTTGCCTCGCACTGCATATTGATCGGTCTTCTAAGCGAGCGATTGCCGCTGCTTCTGTTTCTTAATTGAGTGCAATCGTTTCGTTTGGTGCTCACACAAAGCGTGAGCAAATGCAATGCCTTTTTTTTAATATGATCCTTAATTAACGTTCTCTTTTTATTCAGGTGAACTTCCCGCTCTCTGCCATCAACACACTCATAGACCAAAGCTTCACCACTTCGAGATTGCTGGTGTAAGGAGAATCGGTCTACGAGGTGAAGATTGAAGTAACATGCAACGCCAAGGAAAAGAAAGAAAATACAGTAACGTTCGCCGGACTTGTTCCTGAAAACGTTGGCTGTGAACAACGACCCACATGAACTTGAAATAGCAGTGAAAGAAAGAGAAGTTATTGCAGCAACCTATAGCCGCAAAGCAGCATAACAACAACGCGTAAAGAGTAAATGCAAAATTTCAATGGGCAGCATTACTTGACTAGTACCCCAGGAATTTGGGCGGCAGTGTCGTGTCTAATACAAACAGTGTGGCATCTTCCCATAGAAATAAATAAGGCTCCAAGAAAATACATAGGGTTGGAGAGGCCTAACTTGAGTTTGAGAGTGGCACAAATAAATTTGGGCTTTTTAGCACGTAGTATTTACGACAGCAGAACGCAAGCTTGACTGAAAGAATTTTTTTGCCAACCTAAATGCAGCACACATCAGCCGCAGCATTTAACTCGCTCGCTATGTACATACACCAGCAAACGTCGTGTAGCTTATGAAGGCGAAAGCCTTAGGTGCCTCATGAACCGGGAAGATTGGCCGTTATCGTCTCGCGTCGGCGGCGTCAACACGAGGGATGCAAAAGATCGCCACGTGATGACGTCACAGATCGCCAAAATGTGTGCCGTGATTATGACGTCACATAATGATGTATTCACACCACATGGTCTCTTTACACATCCTCCGTAATCGGTGGGCCGATCACGAAGACAGTGCAAAACCGAGTTTGGTGCAGAAAGCTATTGGAGGGGGCGGGGGAGAATCAGTACATCGACTGACTAGAAGATGGATTTCGCCTTCCAGACATATTAGGCGAATGCATAAAGGACCCTGCGAATTTTTTAACCCAACGTATCTAAACATTGACTTCGTATCTGCAGCCGATTTCGTGGACGGTGAGCACGGGGCCGACGATCAAGAGTTCGCACGGGAGGTTCTGAGATGGTATCGCACCTGGTAAAAGGTAGTGAATTTGCGATCCTGCGGGAGATAAGCACCATTAGCCGGCGGTAAGCGCGCGCGAGCGATCTTCTCAGTGTTCGCTTTCTCCTACTCACCGAACATCGCATCCCCGATGCAGTAGCGAAAGTCTTCGTCGCGGAAGTGCTAGTCGCACACACGATTCGTAGCCGATGGCTGCATGCCGGTTCTTAGCTTTACAACCCACGCCTCACGCAGTTTCTTGTCCCACCGGTACCAGTGCAGGCTGACACCAGACTCTGTTGCGTAAGTCCGTCACTGCTGCACCGAGCAGTAGAGCACCATGTTCGTCGCCTTCGGAGGCAGCACTCCTATTGCAATGGGTTCAATTGTGTTCAAACTGCGAGAAAACCTGCGCACTGGAACACACCGCAGCGCATGTGGGACTTGAAACTCGTTTACAAAGGACGCGGCAGCGCTCCACAAGATTCCGACGCGGCCGCTGAGACCACGTGATCCTGCCAAGCACGTCACGCCGAAGGTGGCGCAGTCGTTTCCAGTGGTGGGCCTCGCACCCAATATTGGCTTAGTGGCTAAAGGTGGCCAAATGATTGATAATGTCGGAGAATTTGCGTTATCCACTCTTACACATCATGACTGCATTTATTCAATCTCAATCGAGTGACTGAAGTCCTTACCCGGTTTTTTATCTGGATGATATGTGCCAGCTGCTGTACGCAGGTGTATTTTTTGCCACCAGGTTTATCGCAAGCACACGCTGCTCTCAACATAAGAACTGAAAACTGAGCTAGTTTTCAGTCTAAGTTCAAGCACGAACGAACTGGCATCAAACAAAGATGTTTTATCGCGTTAAAGCTGCACCCATGCGTTTGTAACGGTGACCTCATTTCTGCTCATCATTGTCAATATGCGTACACATCATGCTCATTTGCAGATAAAACATTTTTTCCTTTTTAGAGTTCCAGTTAATAGTGATGGTACCTGTTCTCTGTAACTATTTGCTACTTGCATAACCCGCATCATCACAGAGAGCTACACCGCCAGCGCAACTGAGAAAATTTCACGGTATCAAGTGCTATAGAGAGAGAGCTGCCCCGCGTCGTCAAAGAACGTGTGACCTGCTCTCACCTGCCGACGGCTGCAGTGTGCAACTGCATGACCTGAACATCAACGGCTGGCAGCTGCTGAACTATTGCCAAGGTATCCACGATGTGAAACTCTTCACCGCCACCAAGCCGGTCCACTCCAAGCCTAGCTTATCCACAAGAAATTAATAGTGATCCAAAGGCAAAAAAAAAAGAGATTTGAGGCAGCTTTGCTCTAGTGGTGCCAAGCCTGAAGGAAGTGCGGAACTGGGCGGCCTTCATTATTTCTCCTTACTTCTTCCTTTTTTTGTTGCTCTCCTTCTTTCTCTTTTCCTCTCTCACTGTGTTTTTTTTATCTCTTGTTTATTCTGTTGATTTCCATTTCTTTCCTTCTCTCTCTCCCTGTTGCCCAAAGACAACTCGAAGACGAAAGCCATCCTCTGTTTCTTCAGTCGATGTTCTTCCTCCTCCACCCCTCTCCGAAACAAGGTGTGTGCTGTGTTCTTTGTCTGCTGTTCACCTTTATGCGCAGAAGCTTTAACATTACGGGACCCCTCTGAAAGCTCTCTGGACCTAACGCGGCTTTGCACTGCCTCGAGGATCGGAGGCATCGCAAGCCTTATACACCTAAGCTGGTTTTGCACTGCCTCTGTGATTGGTGGGCCGATCACGGAGGTAGTGCAAAGCGACGATGTATGTGATGACGTCGCAAATTCTGGCGATCTCTAACGTCATCATGACGTCATGTGGGAACGTCATCGCGTGGTGATTTTAGATGCGAAGCAGCTTTAGCGCTGGGCTTTGTCCGTAGTTCCATTGGCGACCGTCCGCTTTCTAAAACCTACCATAGCCATCTGTAACATATTGAGCGCGCGCTCGCGCCAAGGAGAAGTCTTCTTCGTCTTGTTATTCCACCGCCATGATGATGATATGTGCAGAGTACTTTAGGGGCCCGGGCTGCCGTATGCTGTCCTAGCTTGGCGTAACGCAGACAAAACCACGTGTGCTGGCACGCGCTAGTGCCTTCGGGCCTGTGTAAGGGGCTGGGTAAGACGCTGTTGCCTCTCCCCCTTACACTCTCTCAGCAATCACGTGATGGCGTCGGGAAACGAGATTCTGCAGACGCGCGATGAACCCGCGTGGCGTTCTCCAACAAGAGTTCGGGACGAGTAACAGCAACAGCAACTATAGTAAATTCATGGTGTGCTCCACATGCAAGGACGCGTTAAATCGGGCAAGGTGCCCGTGATGAACGGAACGTTAAGTCGACCCATGCGCTCCTTTGCATCCCAACATGGTTCCCTTTAGAGGGAGATGGTGAAATTTTTTTAATCACAATCGTGTTGACGCCGCCGACGCCGCCGACGCCGCCGGTCAATTTTCGCGTTCGATGAAGAAAATAAGGCTTTCGCCTTAATAACTATTACAATCTCGCGTACATTGCTAGTTCGGAAGATGGTGCGTTATCGAATGCACAAATCTGTTCGAGCACTAACTGCTGCACGGGCCACGATATAAGCTTCCAGTGTGTTAACTATGAGTCGATCGAATGTGGTGGCAAGGATAGTGGGACATCGTCATGTGTGCTTGTCGACGTTTGGCGTGCCTGTTCCAAAGCACTTGCGGCATTATAATAGCAACAGCAAGCAATAAATAAGCTCATCATACTTCACTTCGTACAAGCTTCAAAAATGAGCATTCTACCGATGGAAGTGGAGCCATGATGCTGAGCACGTGACTTCGGGTGCCGCATTGTCAGGTGTACCACGAGGGTAAAGTGTACTTGCACATCAACAGCTCTGTGTCACGTAACCTGAGGGAAACGTCACGTGGGACGTGGTTGGTACAACAGCACGAACCGCTTAGACGCGCACGAAACACTGCATTAGTCGAGTTTTAATCGACCCGCGTACAATTGTTGTTCTACGCGTCTTTAGTCCACGGACACCATTTGCCAGAACCTGCCATATACAGCTTGGCTGTAAAACACGCGCGTCGCGTGTTTCTCGCAGACGCGCGCGCGTTGCGTTCGCCTTGAGTCCGGCTATGGCGCGGTTGGCGCTATTGCCCCGTGTGGGAAGCTTCATAGAACAGTGCCTATATTCGTGTGATAAGAGAACATTTCGCAACCTGCAGTAACAAATGAAGTTGTTACTCCTGCATATTAATATGCTGTAATCTTTTTATTCATCACAATAAACTGAATCTGATTGACGTTAGAACGGCTGTTTCAAGAGCCGACCCTTCCTTTACAACTCAATCCCCGCTTTATTAAGGCGAAAGCCTTACGTGCCTCATCAAACGCGGTAAGTGACCGTCGGCATCGTCGGTGTCAGCAGAAACGCTGCAAAAAAAAATCACGTGATTATAAATGACATCATGACGACGTCACACTATGATGACACGTGATGATGTCACCGATATCCTAAATTTGTTATCCTACCAACTTTATAAAAAAGCAATAAACATTAAATTTGCACTCCTATGATGCAGGCGTCATGTCGGGCTAAAGTCATCTGTGGTTCCAGTGTTGGCTCCACTTTTATAGAACTCTAATTAAACGTAACATTTGTATTCCTATGATTCAGCAAGAGTCAAGCGTTGCTTGACGACGAAGGGATACGCTAACGAAAGTTACGTATGATATTCACATCATCGCACCGTAAAGTGCACTTCGTTTCGATAATACTGACGTTTGTGCTCTAACGTGATTGATGACGTTAATTCAGACCATAAGTTTAGACGCGAGAGTAGTCGACGTTTCTGGTAAGCCCACGACATGCACACAACTGCTACACTTGCAAAAACACGTCGATCCACCTCGCAACGCATGGCACAAAGCCAAAAAATGCAGCACAGACAATTACTCGCCGACTGCTACGCGTGAAACCGATTCCCACAAGGCGTAGGATCTGCCGATTTTTTTTTCTCCAAAGCGCCATGTGAATTGTCCTTGCACCACCTACTTGCCAAGATTCGGAAGGCACATCAGCATCATCATAATTGGATTGCGTCGCATTCTAACTACTCTATAATTCATTAATCATACAGTTCATATGTGACCACTTTTATCTATAAATTATTAGCTTCTTGCGCAATCTCCCAGAGTGGGTGTGAGCCATTCATAAAGGCAATCATCATCATCCCCGTCCACCACAGTTCCATCCCACGCACCAGCACGGCAGCTTCTCGACGAGGTCGTCCGCGTCTCCTTGGAGGTAAGCAAATGCATTTTCCTCGTTCAATTAGGCTGACGTGGTCCATCGCGTTCAGCGAAGGAGGCAGCAGCTATGTCTCTGAAGAAACTTCGAGCGCGAACTAAGACAGAGACAAGAGTGAGGGAACGACACCAGGGACTCCTGGCGCGAACTGTCTTAGTTCGCGCTAGAAGTTTCTTATGGTGAGTTCCATTGGCAGATTCGGAGCACTTCCGGTAGCAGTTTTTCTGCTCCATTCGGAGCAAGTCTGTTCCATTGGCGGATTGAGAGTGCTCCCTGTATGTTTCATTGGCAGATCTGGAGCAGCTCCGGCGCCAGATCCACTCCACGGAGCAGCACTTTCTACTCCGCGAAAAGCGGCGGATTCGACCGTAAGTCCAAGCTCCCCGCGCGTGCGCAGAGCGTGGTCTACCGCGTGTGCGATGAAATGTGCTGTCCGACCGCGCCCGTTCTCTCCGCTGGCGCCCGTGAAGGCGAAAACGGCGCTTGCCGCGAGAAATGCTGGGCGCTTGCGATGCAGATGTGCGCTAGCGCCCCCTACCGTTTGCTCTGGCGAAGGCGCTTGTGTTCCATTGGCAGATTTCCTTCGGATGCTCTCCACGGAGTGGAGTGCTCCGGCGAAGAGTTCGTCGGCCACTCCGAATCCGCCAATGGAATTCACCATTAAGCATTATATGTGTGGCGACCACTGCGCACAGACCTACGCAGCCTCCGTCTCGTCACTGATTAGCCCGGCGTGACACAGCTACTTGCTGCAACACGCTTCCGATAAAAGACAGCGCCACGCAGTTTCGTCGGAGGCTTACGTCACCACTGCTGGCTATATAACCCAAGCTACCAAGCTTGATTTCATGTTTGTTTCTCTAACCTTCCGAAGCGCAGCATCGGCATGCTTGCCCTGCCGCTGCTATAACGTTAATAAACATCGTTTGTTTTATGTTGGGATCCGTCCTTCACCGACTCCGCATCCCACATCTGGTGACCCGGAAATCGAACTAACCGCACCGCCATGGACGACCCAGAAGACCTCACCGCTCTCCGCCATCAGGTACAACAACTCCAACAGGAACTACTGACCCAACAACAGCAGCAAGCTCGCAACGCTTCCACAAACGAGACCGTGCCCACCGGACCCGCAGCTGCTGAAGCCACCCCGCACGCTGCTTCCTGGCGTGTTGCGGTCAAGCTTCCGCCGTTTTGGGCGGACTCACCCGAGGTCTGGTTTGCCCAGGTGGAGGCCCAGTTCTCCCTGGCGCACATCAATCAAGACCGGACCCGATACGACTACGTCGTCGCCCACTTGGACGCACCTTACGCCAACGAGGTCCGGGATATCCTCGCAAACCCGCCAACGGCTAACGCGTACGAACACCTGAAGACCGCACTTATCCATCGCTTATCACTCTCAGAAGAACAAAAGATACGACAACTGCAGTCCGCTGAGCTCGCTGAGCGCAACCCTTCGCAGCTCCTGCGCCACATGCGTGCACTCGCGGGCAACATGCACGTACAGGATTCTTTCCTGCGATTGCTGTGGCTCCAACGACTCCCGCCGCACGCCCAGGCAATTCTGCAGGCACAGATCAGGCTACCTCTCGACGAACTTGCGGAAATTGCTGATCGCGTCGTCGAGGCCTCCTTATCGCAGTTGTCGCCCACCACCCAGGCTGTCGCCGCACCGCTGGACATCACGGAGCTTGCGCGCCGTATCGACGACATCGATCGACGGCTCACCTCCATCCAACAACACCTGGGTGAACGTCTTCCGACGCGACAGTGCCGCCATTCGCCAAGCCGCGACCGGAACACCACCTCATTACCGCAACCTGACATCAACGGTCTGTGCTACTACCACCGACGCTTCGGCGACAAAGCCCGCCAATGTCGTTCACCTTGTTCCATGGGACATGCGGAAAACGACAACGGCAGCTCGTAGAGACGGCCGCAAGCTGCCAACCCGGAGGCCGTCGCATCTTCGTCACCGACCAGATCACGAAGCAGCGTTACCTGGTCGACAGCGGTTCCGACATTTGCTGCTACCCGCGATCTCACCTTCAAGGCCCTCACCCGCCGACATCTTTCGAGCTCAGCGCGGCAAACCGGTCCACAATCAAGACGTACGGCTCGCTGCGCCTGCACATCCAGCTCAAGAACTCACGCCGCGACCTCCACTGGAACTTTGTCATCGCCGACGTCGCCGAGCCAATCATCGGCTCAGACTTCCTGGCTCACTACAACCTCCTTCCGGACTGCCGCAACGACCGGCTCATCGACGCGACAACGGGACACTCCACACCAGGCCAGCGAACGACCGCCCAACAGCCAAGCATCAAGGTCCACGGTGTTGATGATCACTCGCCGTACCATGCCATCCTCGCCGAGTTTCCCGGCTTGACGCGCCCAAGCGGACTGCCACGCAAAATGCAGCACACCACCGTGCACTACATCCGGACCTCTCCAGGCCCCCCGGTTTTTTGCCGTGCCCGTCGCCTTGCCCCAGACCGCATGCGCATAGCCAAGGCAGAGTTCGAAGCCATGCTCCAAGAAGGCATCGCCCGTCACTCCGACGGCCCATGGGCCTCGCCACTTCACCTTGTCCCGAAGAAGACCGCTGGCTGGCGACCATGTGGGGACTACCGCGCCCTCAACGCACGCACCATCCCGGACAGGTACCCAGTCCACCACATACAGGACTTCGCCCATCGCATTCATGGCTGCCACGTCTTCTCCGTGCTAGACTTAGTGAAGGCTTACACGCAGATACCCGTCAACCCGGACGACGTCATGAAAACTGCAATAATCACCCCGTTTGGCTTGTTCGAGTTTCCCTTCATGAGTTTTGGCCTTAGGAACGCTGGGCAAACCTTTCAGCGCTTCATCGACGAAGTCGTCCGTGGCCTCGACTTCTGCTTCGTCTATCTTGACGACATATTGATGTTTTCACGAGACGCCGAAGAACACCACGGGCACCTTCGTCTGTTGCTCCAACGCCTCGACGACCACGGCCTGCTCGTCAACGTCCAGAAGAGCACGCTCGGCGCTTCCACTGTCCATTTCCTCGGCCACGAAGTGTCGTCAGAGGGAACTCGACCCCTGCCTGATCGCATCTCTGACTTGCAAAAGTACCCTCAACCCACCACCGCTAAGGACCTTCGCCGTTTCCTCGGCATGCTGAACTTCTATAGACGCTTCTTACCGCACGCCGCCGACTACCAGGCGCCCCTTCATGATGTCCTGGCTGGTCTACGTGGAAACCAACCCGTCACGTGGACACCGACTTTGATGCAAGTTTTTGAGGAATGCAAGACTGCTCTCTGCACCGCCACGCTCCTCTCCCATCCCGTCCCAGACGCTCCCTTGTGACTCTTCACGGACGCCTCTGGTTTCGCCGTCGGCGCCGCCCTGATGCAACGCGTGGACAACACCTGGCACCCCTTGGCATTCTTTTCTAGGAAACTCTCAGCTCGGAAGGTGAGCCCTTCCATGGCCAGTTCCACCGACGAAACCACGACCGCTGCCCGTTCGAGTTCGCCAGCTTACTACAGAGAACTTCTGGCGATATACGAAGCAGTGCAGCACTTTCGCCACGTTCTGGAAGCGCAGCACTGCACCATCTATACCGACCACAAACCTCTAACGTACGCCTTCTCTCAACGTCGCGACACCCCGCAGGGGCGTCTGTGGAAGCAGGCGTTTGGTGTGTAGCGACACCACGGACCCGAGCTAACGGGGGGGTTTCGACCCCCTCCCACGCCTCGCCGTGCGTGGCTTTGCCGTGTCCGGGGAAAAGGGGATCCTGGGGGTTGAGCCGACGCCGGGTGATTGGACCTTTAAGGCTTCCCGGAAGAGGCAACACACCCCTTTGGCCCCGGCTTCACGTAGACGGCACCCCTGGGCTGACCCACAAAGGGGAAATCGGCAGTCGCCTTTTCCTGTCTCTCTCTCCCCTCACATCTTCGTCTTTTCTCCCACTTTTCATCTTTCCTGTCTTCTCCTCACTTCTATTTACTTCCGTTCTCCTGGCGGCGAGGGTTAACTTTGTGTGTGTGCCCTCTCTTGGGCACATTATATTTGGTTATAGTGGCTGTGTACAGCTGACGTTGGCATGCCTTATATATATATATATCTAAGTGCTGTCGCGTCCCCATGTTGGGCTCCATGGTGGGCGGCTGGCATGGCTGCCGAAACTATACATAATCTATGGCCTCAACCTCATTTCCTCCACTGAATGATCGTCGTCTCACAAAGAGAGGGCGCACCGAAGAGACCTTGAATGCCTTGTTCAAACCCACAGAAATTTTTCCACGCTTCCACGTAATCCACTGCGAAACACTCGAAAAGAACGCAAGAACGATCTCTCCTTTTCTTGTATCGAAATGCCTCACCGACACACTCGGTCAAGGCTATAAGGCTACAAGAATGGCTAGTGGGGACCTTCTTCTGGAAGTGCATAGTAAGATCCAGTACGAAAAACTTTCAAAACTGACCTCTTTTGGAAGCACCCCTGTCTCACTTACACCACACCGATCCCTCAACAGCTCCCGAGGTGTAGTGTCTGACCAAGACCTGCTTGACTTGACTGAGAGTGAGCTCCTTGAGGGCTGGAAAGAACACCATGTGACGCAAGTACAGCGAATTAAAATCAGACGTGACGACAAAGAAATGCCGACAAAGCACCTGATTATCACATTTTCCACAAGCACCCTACCAGAATATCTTGAAACAGGCTACCTGAAGCTTAAGGTCAGACCTTACATCCCAAACCCGCGGCGTTGCTTTAAGTGCCAGCGTTTCGGTCACGGCTCTCAGAGCTGCCGCGGCCGTCAAACCTGTGCCAAATGTAGTTCACATGATCACCCTGCAGACGACTGTGTCGAAGTTCCCCGTTGTCCAAACTGCGAAGGTGGGCACGCAGCCTACTCTCGCAGTTGTCCCTCATGGAAGAAAGAAAAAGAAATAATAACACTCAAGGTAACAGAAAACATCTCCTTTAGGGAGGCGCGAAAACGCCTTTCATTTCCACAGGGAACTTCATTCGCGGACGTGGCACGCAAGGGGGCAGTGTCACAAAGGTTCGCGGCGGCCGCACGTACCACATACAGTGGACGGGCGGTAGCGCCATCTGCCCCCTCAGCGGAAGCAGCCCGTACTGCTCCGCAACCAAAGGGCATGCAGGCCTCCGGATCTGCAGGCCCGGAGCCTTCTGTTCAGGCAGAAAGCCCCAAAACACTGACACCCGTCCGCGTAAGCCGCGACCGGGCATCCAGCGCCTCTGCCGATGTGATGGACAGAACGGCAAGCCCAACGGCGCCTCAGGCGCCGAAGGAGCGGCGCAGCTCGTTGGAGCGCGCCAAAAAAGAAAAAGCCCGCATCACAGGGCCTGGCAAGGGCTCTGTGACTTAAGGTAATAGTTCTTTCAGTACACACAGCACTAATTTACACTCAAAATGGATACACAAATTATACAATGGAACGTCAGAGGTCTACTAAGAAACCTCGACGATATCCAAGAGCTGCTACATGAACACTCACCAAAAGTGCTGTGTGTACAAGAAACACATTTAAAATCCAAAAACACGAATTTTCTACGCCAATATGTCATATTCCGAAAGGACCGGGATGATGCTGTGGCGTCATCTGGTGGCGTAGCCGTTATAGTTAACCAAGGAATTGCATGTACCCACTTACCACTCCAAACATCCCTTGAGGCAGTGGCTGTTCGAGCCGTCCTATTCAACAAACTGATCACAATCTGCTCACTTTACATACCCCCGCAGTGCCAGCTCCAAAAATATGAATTCGAGTCCTTAATAAACCAACTTCCAGAACCATTTCTGGTCCTTGGAGACTTGAATGCACACAACAGTCTATGGGGTGACTCTCGCTGCGATGCGCGAGGTCGTCTGATTGAACAGTTCCTTTTCTCTTCTGGCGCATCTCTCTTGAATAAAAAACAACCAACATATTACTGCCTTGCAAACAGAACATACTCGTCCATAGATCTCAGCATAGCGTCTCCATCACTTCAGCCCCTAATTAAATGGAAAGTTATCAATAATCCTTATGGAAGTGACCACTTTCCAATACTTCTGAACACACCAATTACAAATGAATGTCCCCCTCAGGTTCCAAGATGGCTGATTGAGAAGGCCGATTGGGAACAGTTTCGGAATGCTACACTGTTAAGTTGGACGGATATCTCTGCCTTAAATATAGACGCAGCTGTAGAATACTTACATCATTTCTGATTGATGCCGCAATGAAATGTATCCCACAATCAAGTGGACACTCCGGAAAACGACGAGTTCCATGGTGGAACAGTGATTGCAGAAATGCGCGTAAGAAACAAAACAAAGCATGGAATTTGCTTCGCGACTCCCCGACAGCGGAGAACCTTACAAATTTTAAGATTATCAAGTCTCAAGGCAGGAGAACGCGCCGACAGGCTAGAAGAGAGAGTTGGCAAAAATTTCTATCAGGCATCAATTCATACACACAAGAAGGCAAACTCTGGAACATGATTAGTAGGGTAGAAGGACGACAAACACATTCACTGCCTCTAGTAAACACACAAGGCGACAGCTTAGAAGACCAAGCAAACTTTCTAGGCGCACATTTCGAACAAGTGTCCAGCTCATCGCACTATTCCGAGGCTTTCCAACGCTACAAGACAACAATAGAAAAACAGAAATTAGAGCGCAAATCCACAAAACACGATGCGTACAACAGAGCTTTCTCCTCAGCTGAGCTGCAGGCATCGCTAACCTGCTGCAGTAGTTCCGCCCCAGGCTCCGACCGTGTGGTATATGACATGCTGAAAAACCTACCTGCCGAAACGCAAAAAACCTTACTTTCCTTGTACAATGCCATCTGGTTTTCCGGCGAGATCCCCTCGTCTTGGAAAGAGGCGATCGTCGTTCCCATTCTTAAAGAGGGCAAGGATCCATCCTCCGTTGCGAGTTACAGGCCCATCGCACTTACAAGCTGCCTGTGTAAACTTTTCGAAAAGATGATAAACCGCCGACTTATGCATTTCCTGGAAACAAACAATCTACTTGACCCGTACCAGTGCGGATTTCGCGAGGGTAGATCCACCACCGACCACCTGTTACGTATCGAGGCACAAATCCGTGACGCATTCGCCCACAAGCAGTTCTTTCTTTCTGTGTTCCTCGATATGGAAAAGGCTTACGACACAACATGGCGCTTCGGAATACTAAGAGACCTGTCCCACCTTGGTGTACGTGGTAGAATGCTAGATATAATAGAGAGTTACTTGACGGATCGTACGTTCCGTGTCCGAGTAGGAAATGTTCTATCAAGACCATTCCTTCAAGAAACCGGAGTGCCACAGGGTGGTGTACTTAGTTGTACACTCTTTATAATCAAAATGAATTCCTTGCGTCTTTGCATCCCACGGAATATGTTTTATTGCCCATATGTCGATGATGTACAGGTCGGCTTTAAATCGTGCAACCTCTCGATGTGTGAGCGGCAGGTCCAGCTAGGTTTAAACAAGATCTCTAGATGGGCAGACGAAAATGGCTTTACACTGAATGCACAAAAACGTACTTGCGTCTTATTCTCCCGAAAGAGAGGCCTCCATCCCGATCCAGACATTGGCCTACATGGACAGCGTCTGTCGGTAAAAACGGACCACAAGTTCCTAGGGCTTGTCCTAGACACGAAACTCTCCTTTATAACACACATCAAGTACATAAAACACAAGTGCATAAAAACAATGAATGTTCTAAAAGTATTGTCACGCACTGCGTGGGGCAGTGACAAGAAATGTCTGATAAATTTGTATAAAAGCCTCATACGCACTCGCCTAGACTACGGGGCAATAATCTACCAGTCTGCGACACCAAGCGCCCTAAAAATGCTTGACCCTGTCCACCATCTAGGCATTCGGCTATCTACGGGCGCCTTTCGCACCAGCCCCGTGGAAAGTCTTTACGTTGAATCGAATGAGTGGTCGCTACACCTCCAGAGATCTTACCTATCTTTTGTATATTTCCTGAAGGTGAACGCAAACAACGAACACCCCTCACACACTACAGTCAATGAGTTGTCTGCTTCTGAACTTTTTCACAACCGTCCTTCGATGAGACAGCCGTACTCACTTCGTGTGAGGAGCCTAGCTGAAGAAATGGGTGTGCCACTTCTCGAACACTGTCTAATGGCTCCCGCTACCTATCTCCCGCCGTGGCAGTGGCAGCTTATAGATTGCGATGTTTCTTTCGTCGAAGTTACCAAGCATGCGCCACTTGCACATATCCGTACACACTTCCTTGAATTACAATACAAGTACCCACACCCTGAGTTCTTTACAGATGCCTCAAAGTCTAACACTTCTGTGTCGTACGCAGCCGTTGGTCCATCCTTTTCCGATTCCGGTATTCTGCACCCTGATTCCAGTATCTTCACGGCAGAAGCCTACGCGATACTTGCGGCAGTTAAACACATAAAACAGTTAAAACTACAAAAGGCAGTGATATACACGGATTCATTAAGTGTAGTGAAAGCTTTAAAAACTATGACAAAACACACAAATCCGGTCCTTGTCTCGCTCTACTCTATTTTATGCACGATCTACTCACTTAAACAACACGTCGTAGTGTGCTGGGTGCCAGGGCACCGCGAGATACAAGGCAACGTGTTGGCGGATCAGCTAGCAGCATCCGCCCACGAAAACAGTCCCAATACATCTGTAGCTATCCCTCCAATAGACTTAAAACCATTCCTCAAAAGAAAGCTCAGGGCCTTTTGGCAGAGCACATGGGATAGGCACACACAAAATAAACTGCACGTTATCAAGCCGCAACTAGGTAACTGGCCGCCAGTATCAAAATCACGCCACACAGAAGTTACACTCTGCAGACTTAGGATTGGCCACACATACAGTACACATTCATACATTTTGTCCGGAGGCGATCCACCTGTGTGTGACCATTGTGGCGACCCTCTCACTGTACTGCACACCTTACTGCAATGCAGGGAACTAGACGCTCTCAGAAAAAAAGCATTTTTCATCTGTATACCTGCAGTACCCTCTTCATCCTGCTATGTTCATTGGCAGAGAACCCCTTTTTAAATATCAGTCCCTCTTTGAATTTTTAAAAAGTGTACATAATTTCAACGTTATTTTTCCAGGCGCTCTGTAGCGCGGCCTCATGATTGAGGCTGCTGCTATGGTTTCCATCAAAGGAAGCACCTGCCTCCCGGCCTTTGGGATCAAAGGCCTTGAGGAGGCACTCGTGCTCTTATCCCGTTTTTCACTTGTAAATACCATGATCACTCGTCATTTATCCCAAAACCATAGATCACACCACTTGTCACTGCCATAATTTTAGACTGTATACACATTTTTTACGCTTCTTTATAGCGCGTGATTTTAGGCCCCTTTACAGCCACAATACACCCTATCATCGTATCACTGGTCATCGCTAACACCACATAAAAGACATGGCGCTCTTTGGCCACCCATGGCCCTTGCGCCGAAAAAACCCCACTAATCATCATCAACGTCGCGACAAACTCCCGCCTGTTCAGCAGAACCAACTCTCGTTCATCGCACAGTTCACCACCGACATCCAACACATCAGCGGGAAAGACAACATGGTCGCCGACGCGCTTTCACGGGTGGCCACCATCAGCTCGGTGCAAATAACAGCAGACATCCTCGCCGAGACTCAGACCACGGACGCCGAGCTGCAGGAACTTCTCAAGGGCACATCCTCACTTCAGCTAAAAGAAGTCCCCATTCCAGGGTCGGCAAGAACTATCTGCTGCGACATGTCGACAGGACGAAGCAGGCCCTACGTGCCCCTGTGCCATCGCCGTGGTCTTTTCAACCAGCTCCACAGCCTCAGCCATCCCGGCATACGTGCATCTACACGCCTCGTGGCTGACCGCTATGTCTGTCTATGCAGCGGGATTGTCGCACGTGGGCGCGCTCCTGCATTCACTGCCAACGTGCAAAAATCACCAGGCACGTCACGTCCCCACTCGGAACATTCGCTCAGCCCTCAGGTCGGTTCGAGCACGTCCACCTCGACATCATAGTACCATTTCCCCCGGCAGGACCCTACCGCTACTGCCTCACCGCCATTGACCGCTACACTCGATGGCCCGAGGCATGGCCTCTCGAGGGAATCACCGCCGAAGACGTCGCCTCGGCCTTCTTCTCCGGCTGGATTGCCCGTTTCGGCGCTCCCCGCCGCGTAACCACCGACCAAGGGCGACAGTTTGAGTCTCACCTATTCAGGCTCCTGGGATTGACCATCGGGTTTGAACGTTTGAGGACCACGAGCTACCATCCCTGCGCCAACGGAATGATCGAGCGTTTTCACCGACAGTTCAAAGCCGCCATTATGTGCCACCCGGACTCAACCTGGCTCGAGGCCATCCCAGCTGTCATCCTCGGTCTTCGCGCCACCTTCAAGCCGGACATCCATGCTACGCCAGCAGAGCTCGTCTACGGGGAACCACTCCGTCTGCCAGGTGAATTTCTCGCAGCTCTGCCATCCAGCACTACGACGTCAGACCCCACCGACTTCGTCGTCCGGCTCCGACGCACCATCGCTGCCTTACGCCCGTCCCCTGCAACCCACCATAGCAAGCCCACACCTTTTGTGTTCAAAGAGCTAGCATCGTGCACGCATGCTTTCCTCCGCGACGACACCGTCCGCGGGCCTTTCCAGACGCCCTACAGCGGACCCTATCTAGTCGTCCATCGCGACGACAAGAACTTTACCTTGCGCTTGAACGGGAACGACGTCCGCGTCTCGATTCACCGACTCAAGCCCGCATACATCGCGGCGAATGAACCTGGCAGCGCCACTCTTTCAACTGGCGTCCTTCCACCGACGTCGCAGCCCGCTCCTTTCACGACACGCTCTGGACGTCTGGTACGCCTCCCAGATTTCTACAGACCCTGAGGGCTCTGCACTCCGCGGGGGGGTGATGTGGCGACCACTGCGCACAGACCTACGCAGCCTCCGTCTCGTCACTGATTAGCCCGGCTTGACACAGCTACTTGCTGCAACACGCTTCCGATAAAAGACAGCTCCACGCAGTTTCGTCGGAGGCTTACGTCACCACTGCTGGCTATATAACCCAAGCTACCAAGCTTGATTTCATGTTTGTTTCTCTAACCTTCCGAAGCGCAGCATCGGCATGCTTGCCCTGCTGCTGCTACTACGTTAATAAACATCGTTTATTTTATGTTGGGATCCGTCCTTCACGGACTCCGCATCCCACATATGTACCAACTAGCTCGTCTTTCGATCTTACTTCAGCAGCTATGGTCACATAGACGATTTTACGTAACACACATGGGCGCTGTGCATGCTAAAACATTAGCGGGTACGGAAAAACTGAGCCTGAAGCCTCGCCTATTTACTTGACCCTTGATTCTTGGCTCTTCCCACTACGGGGGATTGGCCATGGAACTGGCCGTTAGAATAAGAGAAAGAAGAATTAGAAGTGAGACGAAGGATCAGGAATTAATCGGTCGTCTAGGGTATAAAGAAAAATTGAAGAATGATTAGTTTATTTAGCCATAAAGATAACAATAGTACAATAATTCTCCTTGTGTCACCAAGACATTCGAGTATGGCAGAAACCATCGTGTCGCCGTGATAGAAAGTGTTCACTTCTTCTTCTCTTTTTCTTCTTCTAATCTGCCTTTTTTGGCAGGCTGCGTTTATTTATCACCTTTTTTTACACCCTGACTACACCCCCCCCTCATCCCCGGGTGCATAATATCGGTTCCCGTTTTTATGCAGCAGGAACCCATTGGAACATTCTGGTAAATTTTCAAGCATCACACCGTAGACGTGGCTTTCCAGGACATTTGGACACCACCTACAAAAACAAACGGGCCGGATTGTAAAATATTGAAATATTCTTGGAAGCTATGTACTTTATCCCACGCAAGTATAATTTCACCAGAATTTTCCACTGGGTTCCTGCTGTATAGAACCGGGAGTCGACTTTGACAACTAGTTTTTATTTCGTCAGTTATGACTTTTTTTCCTATTTCCCATTTAATTATGGCAGGGCGCCACTGCCCCCACTGAAAGATCGCGCTCCATGCAGATGTATCGAGTAACTGTATAGGCTTTCCAAGCAACGCTTAGCGGCGCTGCTGCTCTTGACAGGCAGCGCCATCTCTGGCGGAAAAAGAGAAACTGGGGTGTAAGCAGCGCGCGTTTTCCCTTCTTTCCACTGCGTTGCCGCTCGCTTCTGTGCACGTGCAGAGCTCTCGTGGTGCACTTGCCGCGCCTCACAATGTACCGCTTGCAGTGCGGCTTCAAAAGGATTTTCAAGCTTGACTGGCACTTCCGAAAAGCGAACTTGATAAAATGAGAAAGGCTCGCCAATCACGTTAACGGTGAAGAGCAGACGATCGACAACAACGACGCCCACCTCAAAGCGAAATGCATTTCCCAAGTCGCGATTACACCGTCTAGGACGTATACCTCGAGGTAATTCTGTCATGTTAAAGATGAATAATGGTTCACATGCACTCCGAAATGAAGCCGTACACGCTATCGATGTTCTGCGGCGTGGACTACGAATCATATGATTGTTGTTTTGATATGGCATGCTTACAGTAGCAGCCATGTACTTTCGTGAACAAACGTTTGCGGCGTGCGAAAAAAAGATTACACGGCCATGGCACTGCTTCCTGAGAAGGTTAGAGTCAAGTCCTCCGTGCCGCTGGAGAATCACCCGCTGATTAAGACGCGAGGCAGCTAGCTGAGCTTTAACCACTGTGAAGCAAGATGAACTGCTCGCCTCGTTTTTTCGGCTCTCACGTCATGCTTGCAGTCTCTTTTTATGGTATCGACTTGACAGGCGTATAAAACCTGCTGCGTGAACGCGGCTAGAAAATCGCACAATGTCAGAAGATGGTTACTTCAAGGTTGCAATTGCAAAGCATGTATTAAGTGCCAGTTATATTTAGCGGCTTAAATATATATCACCCTAATAAAGTGACAAAAACAAAGCAAACCTGCAGAACGATGTCAAAGCTTGCTGAAAATGCACAGACATCCGTTCGGGCGTGATAAAGCAGCCTTCCCGACGCGTGAAATGCAGGCGCCGATCTTCTGACAATGTGCCGAGTTCAGTTGAATTCAACCAACCGCGCAATGCTAAGGGTATAACGCGAATGTGAACGTTCAACAAAGACGGGTAGGTCTCACGAACACGGGGAATCAAAACACAAAGTTGCTTCACCTACATCCGTAACTGGACTTTAACAATACGAGAAGACAGCGAGTAATCATTATACTGTAGTCGCTGCGTGCATGCGCCGCGTTACTTACCGATTCAGGTAGTTGGAACGAACGAAAGCGATGAACTCAGACAGCCAAAATAGAAGGCGAGACAGCGCTGTCAGCTATCCACGCTTGCCGCCTTTATTTCTCGTACGACACGCCCGGCAAACGATACAGTTTAACGCGTGAATCGTGTGCCTTGGTGTTGTCTGCACTGTTGTGGCTGGCCACTAAACCGCAATACTTCGGACCACGCTTGAGCTTCCGCGGGTTCACTTCTGCCATCGCGGAAATGCGCAGCTTCGCACAGCAAGCCTCTCGGTTCAACGTACCCAGCTGACGGCCCCCCAGTTACCCGCACCGAGAGAAGAACGCGTGCGCACGTCCGCTACCGCTACCGTGAAAGAGGCTGAGTCGGCCGCGCAGAAGGTTCAGAGCTTTCCGACAGAGCCGCAGCGCGGCTGGCGCGGCGCTGTCGTCCCGCCGCAAACTTGAGCTTGGGTTCCCTATATATGCTTTCTCTAGGAGCCATATATCGTAACTCCCCTAAAACCCCTTGATCTCGGTAAAGTACTGCTACTCCTTGTACTCGCCGCCGCCGTTCAGCTCCTCGCCCGTTTCGCGTCCTCGCCGTTCTCCGTCGCTTTTCTTGCACGACGATTCGTCGGCGGTTGCCCTTGGAAACGCGCGCATCCATCGCTTTGCTTGTGTCTCTCTTTTTCGTTCGCGCCATCTATCGCCTCGGCTCCGCGTAGAAAACGTCGCGCGCGCTCTGTTTTTTGCGCTGTCTGCTGGCTCTATGCTGTGCTGTTGCGCCTATAACTGCAGAAACAAGCGTGGAAACTGTTATGCACTCTTCTTGATACACTAAGGTAAGCGAGATGGCTTGCGCAAGAAGCAGTGGTTGCACAACATAAGCCGAAAGGACTTTGTTTCAACAAACAACAGTGTTAATTCTTTGCGAGTTAAGGCGCCTTTCTTATTACTCGTATCAAAGCATGCCCGAATGCTGCATTTTAAGTATTCTTCCGGCCTGCTCATCAACATTTTTTTCTTTGTGGCTGTTCGTGCGTTGCGTAAAAATGGGGCTGTCCTCAATATGCAGCGTATTCTGAAACTCCATCACCTCGCACATTGTCAGTGTTGTTCAGTCTGAAATGCACAACTGTAGAATCTGCTTTCCACTGGAAACAATTATGTGCGATGATACAGCTTCTCGATCGCGCTTGTCGTGATCGTTAGAGTCCGTCTAACTTGAATGTTTCGTGGAGTTGGACACTTCATTGCACAAGAAATATAAACGAGAAAAAAGAAACGAACGGAACTGAAGAGAGGTGACACGGAGTGGCGCTGGCTTCCAGCTGAGCTTTTTTTGTAAACTCACACAAACATGTATTGAGAAAAAAAATCACGCCATATCCACGAAGTGAATGACGATTGAGGAGCTGGCTCGGAGAATATCGGGAAAACCCGTGAATCTTCCGTACAAGTCCTCTACCATCATATGGAGACGTGGCACACTTTGTTATATATACATATATACACAATGTTTCATTAATTTACAATTTTGATGACTATATACACAATTTACGATTATATGCACATTGATGAAGTATATATACAAGAAATATCTAAGAGCGTCTGATTTTCCATTGTCGACATTTCCAGACGCAACGCTCCTAATGTTTTTTCAATTTGAAAAATGCTCTCGAGACGCCGACGACAAAGTGGCCCTAAAAATAGCTGTCCGCCTTGCTGTCGACCGCGTTCCCCGTTCGTCCTGTGGGAATTAACGGCCAGGCTAGAGGGAAGACACGACGCGCGTAGCGTCCCTCTTCGCGTTCCACGACGCTTTGAATGGATGGATGCAGGTTACGGCGCAGGACTTCGCCCCAGCTTAAGAACCTCGCGAGCCAGCTCCTAAAAAGCGGCGCTGCGTAAGAAAAAAAAGAAGGAAAACACTAACACTGAGGAAAACAAAGTGTAACAACCTGATGAAGAAATTGAGCCGTTATCTCGCAGGCAGTGGCCGAAATCGCTCGTCTTGGTCATACCTGTATTAACATGCCTTCGATTGACCACTAAAGAAATAGATTGTCTTATTTGCGCCCTTGTCTCCTATATGACGGTTCATCTTTGTTATCAGTCTTTTTCCCACGTAGTGCTCGAGTTTCTTTTTTAGATGCGAAGCATCTTTTAGTGGAGCTCAAACCGGTGGTGGTGTGCGGCGTGACCACCCTTACTGCGCATGCGCAAACCCTCTCCACATACCTCCTCTCCACACACCTCCTCCCCTTCCCCTCTCCACTTCTCCTCTCCCATTCTCCCTCTTCCCCCTCTCCACTCCCACTACCCCTCTGAAACGCGGGCTCGACATACCGAAACGCTGCTTCGCATCGCCCCTCTCCTGCGCAACGCCGCGATGAGCGCCAGCGCATGTGCGTCCCCTCCCTCACTCTGTCCTCTCCTACGCTCACCCCCCCTCGCGCGCCTGACGACCGCGTTCCCCGCTCGCCCTGTGAGAATTAACGGCAAGGCTAGAGGGAAGACACGACGCGCGTAGCGTTCCTCTTCGCGTTCCACGACGCGAGGTCGGTAGCATGCCCAACGAAAGCCAACGGAACGCGATCGTGCGAGTGCTCCGGCTTCGCATCGCCTCATGGTCCCATTTGGCGGGAGATGGTGTAATTTTTCTTTTTCTATTTTGCTTGCGCAGATTCCCACTTGTGTTATTACTAATGTGCGTGCTCTCCCAAATAAACCTCTGGCGGAATTCAGCGCTTACTCGTGTCACCTCTATCGTCAGTTCGGTTCTTTTCCCGTGCTGTAACGTTTCTGCAGGATCTGTTGACTATTTTACTAGAAATTGAAATAGCGGCTTGGAGAGGCGCTATTCATCCAACTTGCTATGATGTGATCCTCAGTCAGTTAGCTGCGACGAATGCAGACCCTGAAAGAAATAATGGCAAGCATACGCGCCCGTGGTATTGCGGATGAACAGCGCCAGCTATAGCTTACATGGTGGTTTTTTTTACACGAAAGTGTTTTATGCCGGGGTCCACCAAGACTTTCATTTCCCTCAAGGAAATACGGCAGCAAATGAAGGCCATCAGATGGCAAAGAAAAAGAAATGTAAGAAAAAAATCACAGCGTATCCACGGAGTGAATGATGATGAGTGGGCGAAGCTGCGGAGGTTCATCGGTAAACCGTGAATCTTCCGTGAATTCTGCCTAGTACATCATCACCGACGTGAGATCGGGCGCGTTTATACTAAAGGTTCGATGTGTTATGACGACTTGCAGCTCACTTTAATTTTACATGTACGCTGTGAATTTTCATTGTTTAGAAAACCATTGCTTTAGAAAACATCTGGCGTCTTTCGTTAAGCAGCTGGCGTCTTTTCGTTTTGCTTTAGAAACATCTGGCGTCTTTTCGTGTTGCTTTTAAAAACATCTGGCGTCTTTCGTTGGTTTATTTCATCAATCAACGGCGTTTTGAACAAAATTTTTATTGTTTAATCACGCACAGGAGAAATCTCACCAGGCACTACCTTGGAGGTAAACAATGGCTGCTAATGGGAATGAGAGACAGAAGAAGTCGGCTTTGAGTTAACACTTACACTTCTACTTCTACTAACGTTTCCTACTGGAACATGCCAATGGCTGCTAATGGGGAATGAGAGACAGAAGAATTCGGCTTTTAGTTAACGCGCACGCTGCGAATTTTTTATTGTTCAACAACGCACAGGAGAAATCTCCCACCGGCACCACCTTGGAGGTCAAGATCTGGTACTAGCGTTACGACTGGTTACGCACTACGAGGGCGAACGGGTGCCGCTTTAAGGAGCTTCGCCCCTAAAAGTACCGTTGACAGGAGTCAAACCTATGCCCTCTCGGTCCGCGACGATGGCGGGTGGGCGTTTATCCCACTGAGCTACCGCCAGACACATTGCGGAGGCAACATGAACGCGCCTTTTATCTTTCACACGTTCTTTTCACTCAGCTCTTGAATAGATGGTTGTTATGAGCGTCCCATTCATAATGAGGCGGTGACATAAAAAAAATGCGCCGTTGATACGACCGTCCCATTCGGCGCGTTTCCAATAGAAGTGTAATTTCTTGAACGCTTTAGCCCCGCGGGGAGGCGGCTTTAGCCCAAACCTCGCTCGTAGCATCCATCCATATCGAAAAATAGCTCTCCGACGCTTGCCTGGCTCTCGCACCGCGTTCCCCGCTCGCCCTTTGAGAATTAACGGCCAGGCTAAAGGGAAGACACGACGCGCGTAGCGCTTCTGTTCGCGCTTCACGAAGCTTTGGAGGAGTGCATATCTAGTAACATTATAATGTGCTTCTTGCCATCTTTGCGCGAGATTCACCATATTCGGTGTCCGCGTGCATGTTAATAACTTCAGCTACCGCAAGGGTTAAAGTGTTACCATGGGCGTTAGCCGTCGGTACAGAGATCTGCCACTAGGCGTCAACTTGGGTGCGTACATGAAGCGGTGCTATATCTCACAAACAGCAGTTGACATTGTACTAGCCAATGTCTACTGCTTGTCATATACCACATTGTCATATAGTCATATACCAATGTCACACATTGTCATATACCAATGCACTACCAAGACATTGTGATATACCAATGCACTATAAACAATCACCTACTTCTGTGATGACACGTTCCACTTTCGTGTTATGCCGATTCCTATGACGGAGGGATCATCCATCTTTCTTCTTCATTTCTTCAGCGTGCTTTGAATTGGAACGCCACGTACGCATTATTGGGTGACAGTTATTATTTACAGTAAACAAATACAGTCAGTGTGCAAGGACTGATCGCGCTCACTAGCTCCTTATATCTACTTCGGGGCAGAGGCCAGAAATCCACGCATTAATAGCGTATACTTTAAAACCACATTTTCGCAGTTTCTGCGGGCCCACTGCGCAAAGCTACTTTCACGTCGAGAAAATGAACACATGGACGGCCGATGCACGGGCCACGAAGTCGTTACAAGATACGACGCTCTAAATACATGTGGTGCGCCTGCGCGCACAGGTAAGGAAAAAAAATCGAGAGAGGAATATGCCAAAAGCAAAACTATCTTAGATGCAAAAGTAAAGCACGGATTGGTCACAAAACTATCGGTTTACGACCGTGATGCGGATCGCCATGAGCATGTGGCAGAAAATAACGTCTGCACCGTAGAACTCTCATCAAAGCTCCTTTTAAATTAGTATGCCCCATTCACACGCCTTTGGGAAGCAACCAACCCCTTCATAAACGTTCATTTCAGCGTTCGGTGTTGCTATCACCATTTTTCAAAAAATGTTCTACACCATACGGATAAGGGAGCGCAACTGGCCCAAAATCACGCACCTCCATTGAACACTGCGACGTGTCCGCAGGAGCTCAGGCGAAAAATCATGCCGTGCGCAGCGCCCGCCGATGGCGCGCGAGGAGAATCGAAGAGGAAACGCGCGCGCGGAGGGTATAGGGAACCCAATCTCAAGTTTGCGGCACGACGACGGCGCCGCGCTGGCCGCGCTGGCCGCGCTGCGGCTCTGTGGAAAAGCTCCGGACTGCATTCGCGGCCGACTCAGCCCCTTCACGGTACAGGTAGCGCACGTGCGCGCGCGTTCTTCTGTCGGTGCGGGTAACGGGGGGCCGTCAGCTCGGCACGTTGAACCGAGAGGCTTGCAGTGCGAAGCTGCGCATTTCCGCGACGGCAGAAGCGACCCCGCGGAAGCGCAAACGAGGTCCGAAGTATTGCGGTTTAGTGGCCTGCCACAACAGTGCAGACAACACCGAGGCACACGATTCACGTGTGTATCGGTTCCCGGGCGTGTCGCACGAGAAATAAAGGCGGTAAGCGTGGATAGCTGACAGCGCTGTCTGGCCTTCTATTTTGGCTGTCTGAGTTCATCGCTTTCGTTCGTTCCGACTACCTGAATCGGTAGTTAACGCGGCGCATGCACGCAGAGACTACAGTAATGATTACTCGCTGTCTTCTCGCATTGTGAAAGTCCAGTTACGGCTGTAGGTGAAACAACTTTGTGGGTTGATTCGCCGTGTTGGTGAGACCTACCCGTCGTTGTTGAACGTTCACACTCGCGTTATACCGTTAGCGTTGCGCGGTTGGTTGAATTCAACTGAACTCGGCACGAGTACCAACGCGATAAACAAATGCAAACTGCGCGGTATTTACGGGCTCGGCTGTCGGCATTTATTAAATGTGTAGCACCTCTTGACGAACTTCTGCGGCTTTGAACGTATCTATCTATCTATCTATCTATCTATCTATCTATCTATCTATCTATCTATCTATCTATCTATCTATCTATCTATCTATCTATCTAATCTAGCCGCCCACGACTTTGTGCTCTCCTGGCTGTTTCTTTAGTGGGATGTGCACCAAATTTGCTATGACATAACATCACTGTATGACGAATATAAATTATAGGTGATCACATGAAAATAATGACACGAATGCCATGTACGGCATGATTTACAGGCCACGCTCATGTGCGCTCGCGGCCGCTTCCGCTAGATTGATACACACCAAAATTGGTATGGCGTGACAAGAGTCTATGACCAATATAAGCAACTGGTTATAACGTGCAAATTGTGACAGGCATGCCATGTAAAACATGATTTACATGACATGGTCTCGGAGCGCTCGTGGTCGTTTAATGAAATGCATATATACCAACATTGATATGACGAGATATTCCTCTATGACGAACGTTAGTGACAGGTGGTAACATGTAAATCATGCTAGGGTCAAGGTTTGGGCAAGTTGGTTCATTGTGCAAAGAAGGGAAAACAGCGCTGAATTTTTGGACGAACACAAAGGAAGACAGACGACGACAGGCGCTGCATGTCATGTAAATCATGCCCTACATGACATGCGCGCCATTATTTTCATGTTAACACCTGGCATTTATGTTCGTCATGCAGTCACGTCATGCAACACCGATATTGGTTTATATCAAGCCAGCGAACCGGCCGCGAGTGCACCATGAGCATGGCATGTAAATCATGCCTTACATGACATGCGTGCCATTCTTTTCATGTTTCCACCTGTTATTTATGTTCGTCGTACAGTCACGTCACGCAATACCAATCTGTAGCAATCAGTTTTCATGGCGCGCTGATCATTATATGTGAGCCCAAAGGCGTCACTTTTACGCCAAACATAATTAAGAGCTGCCCGGCAGTGTTACTGTGCATGAACTTGCTGCGTCAACCACGCGAAACAAGCTACACTAGTTCAGGGGAGGCGCAAGCTTTCCCCGAAACAACATTCACGAACAGACCTTTTTCAAGCTATCCCAGAACCCCCCGCAGGCGCGCGAAGCACTATGGGAAAAGTGTGTACGGCGAGCCCGCCGACTGTTCCGTCGCTCGCTGCTCCTTGGCGCTGTGGGAGCACCAAACGAAAAAAACGCGTCGCCGCTGGTTGACTATTAATAAATCCTAAATACTACACATGTCTGAACGCACCGGCATGTATCAGTTCGCATGAAATGCGAAAGGAATGATGAATGCAGTGTAGGTATTACCGAGCGGATGTATACCGGATGTAGCAGTTAAGCGGCATGCAGTGTTATCACGGTACGATACATGCAGTCAAAACGTGCTATCGTGAACAATGTGAGCTGGAACACCGAATTCATATGTTATTCAATGATTACTTGTTCACAAGCCGCTATGGCATTTAATGCCGCATAGCGACTTGTGATCGGGTTTAACCAAACTGTAGAGAGGTATCGAAGTGTTCAGCTATACAGATGATTATTTTAATTGACAAGTCACGCCTTGCTCTGATAATTTCCAGTTTCTTGATACATGCTTTTAAGTTTCACTGCGGAACATGTTTGCAGGCAGTATAGCCCGCGTTCAGCGAAATCTGTGTTTAATTTCGCGTCGGCGCATTCGAATATTGTTAAACGAGGAATTGTCATGATTACGCACGGCATTGGGAAAAAACTTGCGCACATAAGATGAGCAGGAGTTTCCAGCTGCAAAGTGACCAAGAAGCCGGGGTATCCTGCGTATCATTGTATCGGTTTGCGAAAATCTGTTCGCATGGCAAAGAAATATTAACACGGACGTCCTCCATCCGTAAATAATGACGAAACTAGAAATATTGCAGTTATTCCACATATGCATAAGAAGTCCCATGGCCTGAAGAACGTAGGGAAACGATGTGGGGGTGAATGTTGTGTTTGCAGCCCCAAATTAGCTTAGTCGCATGAAAGGGACACTAAAGGGCAAAACGATTTTTCTCGCATTAGTAAAGTAGTCTTCCACGACGTAGTAGACACCACGCTTGCTGCGAGAAGACACTTAATAAGCGAGAAAACGCGCAAAAAGAAAATACAGGTGGCGACGCCACCTTGGAATTCCCGCACCATTTGCCGTGACGTCACATATTTTTGACGGCGCCTGCTTGGCCCTACGTAGTTCCTAATCGGTTAAATCGAAGTACATTGTCCTCTGTGGGGGCCAGAGACATGACATAATGAGTTTGTGGAAATTTCGTCGAGCCAGTGGCGTCAAAATACGTTAAATGCTCTTTGAAACCTTTTACGTCACGAATTACAAAGTTCGGCGCGAAATTCGAAAATGAAACTTTGAACTTGGTTTTCTCCTCTAATAATAAACCTATGGTGGTGAAATAAACTACACAAGAGTTCTCCGAGCACACTTTATCAATCCAAACCAATTCATTGTTTCTCTTTCGTGTCCCTTTAAGGTCGCAGGGGTCTGCGGTGGGCAAAGAAAAATGCGTTCAGAGGCATGCCAATTCTTTTGTATATTGTGTAGGAGTTAACCGCAAATTTCTCTTTCTTCTGTACATCGGCCAGACTGGTCGATGTATTAATACACGCCTCAGCGAGCATAGAAATTTATTGAATGGAGCCGTCTCATCTCGCACGGATATGTCAGTCATGAAAATGTAATCCCATCTTCGAAAGCACAGTAATTTTGTATCATCAACCTAATCAGACAACGCGAGAAATTTCGGAGGCATATTCTGTCACAAATAACGCCACACTTTGTGTCCGTCAACCTTCTCAGTCGTTACAAGACAAGGAATTCAACTTTACTAATCGACTGTAAGCACGCGCCTTGGTTGTTTGACTTTTTGTGCCTCTTTATGACACGCGCGACGCACTCCCATTTTTGTATATATGTTTTTTTCACGCATGCAATAAACTTTCAGTTGTGTGTGAGCGCTGGTTTCTGAATTTCCTTCCTTGTACTGCTTCTTTCTTTTTTCGCTCTAAGTATTATTCCAACCTGTAGTTGTAGCACCAACGAAGGGTAGGCACTTATCGTTCGTTACATATAGAGTGCGAGCGACGCAATGAATGTATCTCATTTCCCCAAATGCCGGCTACACTTTCTATATATTGCCACGCCCACTTCTTGTTTTATTTTAAGGTATTCGGGTTTGACTAGCAAGGACGGTTATCAACGCTCGACGCTGTCCGCGAAGCAGTGTTCGAGAAGCTTCGCGATTCTAGTAGATTGTTTTGTTAAGATTGCGCGCCGCACGCGGATGTTCTAGCTTTGTCGAGAGATAACGCCGCCACCAGCGACATCGCTGGAAAGTTCATTAGCGCCTGTATAAAAGCCGACGCGCTTGACCGCTTGTCAGTTGATCGACGGTCGACGCTCTGTTCGCCGCTATCAGTGCATACTGTGTGTATTGCTGTAAATTAACTTTGCGTTTCTCGGCCACAAGTTCGGCCAAATAAAGTTTCATCTTGGACACCTCGCCTGCGGTCTTTGTCGACGTCACGACCACGTGAAATCTGGTGGGGGTGCTTTTCCTTCATGTTCCGGACTACCCCGTCAAGCCGTGAACCCAGTCCAAGTCGCAAAGAAGACGTCGACGCCAACCCCGACAAGCGAGCCAGCCGCAGACAACGAGGTCTAGCACCCGAGTACGGGCTTCTACCTGATAAGACCCGGAAGACACAGGCCATGACCACAACGGCGGCAACGATGACAGCCCCTGTGCCATTGCCCGCGGCAGTCGTACTACAACAACGCAGGGAGCCGCCAACGTTCCGCGGATCGTCATTTGAAGACCCGGAAAGCTGGCTAGAAGCGTACGACCGCGTCGCCGTCTTCAATAAATGGACCAGTGAGGACAAGCTACGGCACGTATACTTCGCCTTGGAAGACGCCGCTCGGACCTGGTTCGAGAACCAAGAGCGAACCCTGACAACGTGGGACATTTTTCGCACCAGGTTCCTCGCCACATTCACAAACGTCGTCCGCAAGGAGAGGGCCGAAGCTCTACTGGAAACCCGTGTCCAGCTCCCCAACGAAAACGTGGTGCCCTTCACAGAAGAGATGACCTGACTCTTCCGCCATGCCGACCCCGAAATGCCGGAAGACAAGAAAGTTCGCTTCCTCATGCGAGGAGTAAAGCAGGAACTGTTCGCGGGTCTGATGCGGAACCCACCGAGTACTGTCCAGGAATTCATCTCCGAAGCGACGACGATTGAAAAGACGCTGGAGATGCGCACCCGACAATTCAATCGCCGCTCGACGCCAGCGTACGCAGACGTTCAACCACTCTGCTCCGACGACCTGCGTGAAACAATCCGAGCCATCGTGCGAGAGGAGCTGCGAAAGCTCGAACCTTTGGCACCGCCCGAAGTGACGTCGATTCCTGACGTTGTACGCGAGGAGATCCAACAGTCACTGGGTGTTCCTCAGCCGGCACCGCCGCAGTTCCAAGCAATGAGCTATGCTGCTGCAGCCCGATGTAACGCCCCCCCCCCTCCTCGCCCACGTCAAGACGCCGCACCGTCACAGCAGTTCCGCCACCAGGCACCACCGCCGCCAGCACCGACGTCATACCGCACGTCAGCCGGCCTACGATACACGCCGGCGCGCCTATGACAACAGTCCGCTCTGCTACCACTGCGGGGAGGCCGGCCACACGTACCGCTGCTGTCACTACCGACAGATGGGGCTACGAGAATTCGCCGTCAACGCGCCGCGCCCGCAGCCAGGCGAACGGCCTCGCGACATCGACGACTACCTCACCGGAACACAGTGGCAACAACGGCGACCTTCCCGCTCGCCGTCGCCCGGCCGCTACATGCCACCGCACCGCCGGCAGTACACTGGCCCAAACCGAGGCCGGTCGCCTAGCCCGTATCCGGAAAACTAAGGGCAGCAACCGATGGAGGTGCGGTTGCTGAACGACGAGATGCTGAAGATCCTCTGCCGTCGACGATGACTCCGTGACGAAGTTCCGAGCCCTCGCCGCACGCCGAACGACGTCCTGAAGACGAAACTTTGCGACCGGAAGCAGACCTGACGACGCAACGCGGAAGCAGCGGTGCAAACCGACGTAGCCGTGACCCGACGCCGCGACGCAACCGCAACGCAAGACGACGAACTAGCGACCTCGACATTCTCATCGACGGCCACAACGTCACCGCTCTCGTCGACACTGTGGCCGACTATTCCGTCGTCAATGGGCCATTCACCACCAAGCTGAAGGAAGACCGCTTGGAGTGGACCCGAAATCCGGACAGCTGGAGGGAGGCCACCCCTGATAAAGCCGATTGATGTCTGCACGGCGAGAGTCACCATCAATAAGCGGACTTATCCTGCGAGCTTTATAATCCTACAAAACTGCTCCAGGGAGGTGATACTTGGAATGGACTTCCTAAGTGACCACGGCGCCGTCATCGACCTGAGGTCTGAGTCGATAACACTAACCTCAGACAAAGCGCTCCCGCCCCACGCGTCGCCAGGGAACCATGCAATGAATGTGATTGAAGAGCAGGTGACCGTTCCGCCGCGCTCCAGCGTCATTATTTCCGTCGGCACCGAAAAACCTGCGAACCTTGAAGGCGTCATCGAGGGCGATCAGCACCTACTCCTGAACCGTCAAATTTGCGTCGCACGAGGTATAGCCGAGCTGCGTGACGTTAAGACAAAGGTAGTACTGACAAACTTCAGCCACGAATATAGGCACCTCAACATTGGTACGACGGTTGCCTACATCGACGAATGTGTAGCCGCCAGCGATGCTTTCGCCCTCTTCGATGCTGCCGAACCTGCTTCGACGAATGGAGGTCCCGAACACGAGCCTTCCGAAGGTCAAGCAAGACCAGCTCAAAAGCTTGCTCCTGCAATACAAGGACTGTTTCTCGTCATCATCGCGGGTCCGACAAACACCCCTTGCTAAGCACCGCATTATAACAGAAGAAAATTCTCGACCACTCCGTCAGAGCCCCTACATAGTTTCGACTCGAGAGCGCGACGCGATAAGGAAACAAGTCGACGAGATGCTACGCGACAACATCATCCAGCCGTCCAAGAGTCCGTGGGCGTCACCCGTGGTGTTAGTGAAGAAGAAGGACGGGACGCTGCGCTTCTGCGTTGATTATCAGCGCCTGAACAAAATCACGAAGAAGGACGTGTACCCCCTCCCACGGATAGACGACACCCTGGATCGACTTAAAGGCCAACTCCGGCGATTTTTCGAGGTCGATGGATCTCAATGAAATTCACTGGGTACGTTCCATTGCACGTTTCAGTCATTTATGCCAAATTACAAGCTTGAGACATGCGCAGATTGTTTGCAAATGAATTTTAAAGATTGTCTGCAAACGCCCTCCTGGCTTCCCACAATTACTGGCAACATTGCGTCTGTGACGTCAGTATTGGGAAGGCGGCGGAAGTGACGCAGCCGAGGGCACCGCTAACTTGGGCGCTTCGGCCGCTACAGCGAGCGTCTGCTGTGCACAAGGCGACAGACAGCGTTGATTTGGCCGGCGCTTCGCTGGTCGTCCCGGCTGTCACAGTTTTCATACTCCGCGCCGGCGTGACCGGCATGCCTTGCACGACTTCCGGTTCGTTCGTAACAACGTCTACGTCATACGTAGACAGTACACTCGGTTGGGTTTCGGTTTCGGTGTTGCGCGTTTTTGCTTATTTAAAATTATTCTCCAATTTGCCGAGTATTTCTGCTATCGGGCCCGTAACAGGAGCGTCTCAGGAACATAAAATCACCATTACTTTGACATGGCCAAAAAATCGCCGGAGTTGGCCTTTAACAACGCGACGTACTTTTCGTCGATGGACCTCAAGACCGGCTATTGGCAGATCGAAGTAGACGAAAGAGACCGAGAAAAGACCGCTTTTATAACACCCGGCGGCCTCTTTCAGTTCAAGGTCATGCCTTTCAGTCTTTGCTCGGCACCTTCGACGTTCCAGCGCGTCATGGACACCGTACTGGCCGGATTGAAGTGGCAGACGTGCCTTGTGTATTTGGACGACGTCGTCGTGTTTTCCTCGACCTTCGACGAGCGTCTCCGGCGGCTTGAGGCAGTACTTCAAGCAATCAAGACCTCTAGACTGACCCTGAAGCCAGAAAAGTGCCGATTCACGTACGACGAGCTCTTGTTTCTGGGTCATGCGATCAGCAAGTCTGGAGTGCGCCCAGACCCGCGGAAAACAGCTGCCATCGCCGACTTCGTGCCACCCACCGACAAGAAGGCCGTGCGCCGTTTACTCGGCTTTGCGCCTATTACAGGCGCTTCGTCAAAAACTTTTCACGGATCGCCGAACCACTGACGCTTCTCACGAAGACTAACGTGGAATTCAGGTGGGAAACGGCGCAAGTGCAAGCCTTTCAAGAACTTAAACGACGCCTGCAGACGCCACCCATACTTGCGCATTTCGACGATTGCGCCGATACGGAAATACACACCGACGCAAGCAGCGTAGGACTCGGTGCCGTCCTTGTGCAAAAGACTGACGGGCTTGAAAGGGTTATCAGTTATGCTAGCCAGTCACTATCCAAGGCAGAAGCTAACTATTCCACAACAGAAAAGGAATGCCTTGCCATCCTTTGGGCTTCGTCAGTTTCGCCCCTACCTCTGGGGCAGGCCCTTCAAAGTTGTCAGTGACCATCACGCCTTATGTTGGCTAGCTAACTTGAAGGACCCTTCAGGTCGCCTTCACAATGGAGTCTGAGGCTTCAAGGATTCGACATTACCGTCGTGTACAAGTCCGGACGAAAACACTCTGTCGCCGACTGCCTGTCTCGTGCCCCCGTCGACACGCTGCCGCAAGACGACGACGATGACTGCTTCCTCGGAACTATATGTGCCGACGACTTCGCCGAAAGGCAACGAGCCGACGCGGAACTGGAGGGCCTTATGGAGTACTTCGAGTGCAAGACCGCCATTGTTCCGAAGGTATTCAAGCGAGGACTGTCGTCGTTTTTCTTACGAAACGGCGTTCTCATGAAGGAGAACTTCTCGCCACTTCGAACCGACTACCATCTCGTCGTGCCCTCATCATTGCAACCAGAAGTCCTCCAGGCCCTACACGACGACCCGACGGCTGGACACCTCGGTGTTTCCCGCGCGCTCGCCAGAATACAGGAAAAATACTACTGGCCACGCCTTGCTGCCGACGTCGCCCATTACGTTAAGACTTGCCGAGATTGCCAGCGACGAAAGACACCGTCGACTAGGCCAGCGGGACTTCTGCAGCCAATGCAACCACCTCACCGACCGTTCAAGTAAATTGGCATGGAACTACTGGGGCCGTTCCCGACGTCGACTTCCGGCAACAAGTGGATCGTCGTAGCAACTGACTACCTCACCCGCTATGCCGAGACAAAGGCCTTGCCCAAAGGCAGTGCCGCCGAGGTAGCCAAGTTCTTCGTGGAGAACATCGTCTTGCGTCACGGCGCCCCAGAGGTCCTCATCACAGACCGCCTTTCTGCGGACATACACAGGCGATCTTCAAATACAGCGAGAGGAGCCACCGCCGCACCACCGCCTACCACCCGCAGACCAATGGCCTCACCGAACGTCTAAATAAGACCATCGCTGACATGCTGGCCATGTACGTCGACGTTGAGCACAAGACGTGGGACGCCGTCCTTCCGTACGTGACCTTCGCTTACAACACGGCCATCCAAGAAACAACGCAGATGACGCCGTACAAGTTGGTCTACGGAAGGAGCCCGGCGACGACGCTCGACGCCATGCTACCGAACGTCACTGACGAACAAAACCTCGACGCCGCCGCTTACTTACAACGTGTCGAAGAAGCTCAACAGCTCGCCCGCCTGCGCATCAAGACCCAGCAGTACACCGGCAGCCGTCGCTACAATCTTCGACGACGCTTCGTGGAATACCAGCCCGGCGACCGTGGTTGGGTCTGGACACCGATACGCCGACGTGGGCTTAGCGAAAAACTCCTTCGACGATACTTCGGGCCATACAAGATTCTTCGACGTCTCGGCGCTCTTGACTACGAGGTCATCCCGGACGGCATTACGAACTCCCAGCGACGCCGCGCACGACCTGAAGTCGTCCATGTCGTGCACCTTAAGCCGTTTTTTGCGCGTTAGCGAACCTGAGGACTCTACTTTTTCCTTTGTTATTGAAATTTATTTGTGTATGCACTTGTTTTTTTTTTCTCTCTTCTTTGTTCTTTCACAAGCATCAGGACGATGCTTTTTCAGAGGGGGGCAATGCCACGCCCACTTCTTGTTTTATTTTTATGTATTCGGGTTTGACCAGCAAGGACGGTTATCAACGCTCGAGGCTGTCCGCGAAGCAGTGTTCGAGAAGCTTCTCGATTGTAGTAGATCGTTTTGTTAAGATTTCGCGCCGCACGCGAATGTTCCAGCTTTGTCGAGAGATAACGCCGCCACCAGCGATATCGCTGGAAAGTTCGATAGCGCCTGTATAAAAGCCGACGCGCTTGACCGCTTGTCAGCTGATCGACGGTCGACGCTCTGTTCGCCGCTATCAGTGCATACCGTGTGTATTGCCACGGCCGCTACATAAAAAAACAGGTGCGGCCTGCTGCGTGGCGCCGGAACCGCGTCCGGGTCCTAGTTCTCCTTGCGCCCGCACTGGCGCCACCACACTGGTACAGCTGTTCACGGAGAAGCGCTTCGACAGCCGCGTTTGTACGCCCGACACGGCCCGACACTTACTACAATCAGGCCGTAGATAACGCATTTTATAGCTGCACATTACACGTTGAATATTGAAGTCGTTATTAGAACTGCCGATTACCCCACATATGTGAACAGTTTTCCCTGGGAGTACCAGTGTTTTGTAGAGTGGGCCTCAATACTCTCTACGAATGCTGCCCGTTTGACTCACCTGAAATGAAGAGTGTCAGTCAATCACTGATCCCCTTAATGGGCAGACAGTCGTCGGGCAGATTCCAAGGGCTGACTTATCGGCCCACCGAAACGCACCACGAAAGCACACAAAATTTAAATGTAGGTCCTGTTAGTGCGCCAACAAATTCCGGTTGTGGTCCAAAGCAAGAGTTAGAGCCAAGAGTTGACAACACAAACAAAACATATTCTCAGTTAGGGCAGTGCAAGCATCACGCAAACATCCACACTCGGCAGGTATCAATTACAACTCACAACATCACTTAGATGGTCTTTAAAACAACGGGAACAAACTTACCGAGCTACAAATGCACTCTCATCCATTAGAAGCTATCCAGGAACACTTAAAGGCCTTGAATATTCACCAAACGTGTGCAGCCCACAATTCTTCGAACGTTTCTGGAATATTTCTCTTCCAGGAAACGCTCAAACGAACTCCAGGTCTGGTCACCGTCATCCGGCGACACTCTTCTAAACAGTGCTTACACGGTGTCATCACTAGATCATCCAAAATCGACTGGTGGTGGTGGTAGTGGCTTGAAGAGGAAAAGGCGCCTAATCTCTGCAGCCCGGTCGGGAGCACGGCACAGCGCCTACACGACTCACACGAACAACATAACTTCTTCGCCGACTTCACCATACCGTCCTACCCTCCGTCATCTCTCGTTTGGATCCTTCCCGATTTCAGCGAACATGTTCGGCTCGTAGTACGTTGCGCAGCGAAAGCTAGGGGAAAGGGATTCGTCTCGCCAGTTCGTCTGCGGAATCGGTCGGTTCCACTTTGATTTCTTGAATTCTCCCGATCTGCGCGGGTGTTAGGCTGTCGCAACCGCGACGGCGACTTCGGTGGAGAGAGTAGGGGTTCGCCCTGGGCGCCTTTTGATGCTCATCTTTTTTTTTTTTCGTTGCGCGCACCCGTTGGGGCTAACAGTAGTAACAGTCGGCGCAGTGGCTTGATGCTGTCGTCAGTATGCGGCGGCGCGCGCCTGTTTTAGCGCTCGTTTGTGAGTGAAAGAAGTGCACTGTTACGAATATTACGCTTCCCGACACTGTAGATCGCATGGGAATGCGTGGTACTTCACAGTAGCGTCTTTTCACACGTTCGAGTTGCACACCGGCACGCAACAGCTTCGCGTCATCACACCGCTCGAAAAAAACCGTCTGCCACACACGCGCGCACCAAAATACCGTACTCAGGCGCAGGAAACATGAGGCAAGCAGCTCACACGCGCAGTTACACACAAGAAGGACACGAGAAAGCACACGAAAATGCACATGGACACGCATAAATCCTGAGGCGACCACAACTAACACGAACCGGCGTCTGCCTTGAGGACCGTGCTTGTGGCGCCCTCACCCACAACAGCTGCCGCTCAGCCGACCCGCGTTCGCCCATTGACGGCGACGCGACGCAGCAGGCCGCACCTGTTTTTTTTTTTTTTTTATGTAGCGGCCGTGGTATTGCTGTAAATTAACTTTGCTTTTCTCCGCCACAAGTTCTGCCAAATAAAGAGTTTCATCTTGGACACCTCGCCTGCGGTCTTTGTCGACGTCACGACCACGTGACAATAGTGTACTCTTTAAATATCAGAACCTCACACTGTACTCGCCGATAGTGTCGATGGACGTTGATTCCAAATGCATCCGCGAATCATAGACCACTCCTGCACTTCATAGGCAACCGAGTTGCATTTTTTTTTTCATTTATGCCGTAAGGCGCACTGGCGCAAAAACAAATAATAATAAGAGGTGACGCTTCTGAGCCGCTCAACTGGTCCAACAGTGGGACAGATGGAAATCGTCGAGAGGCCGTCGCAGTTAAACACTGAAGTTCGTGAATTGCGCAGTAACATGTTGCACCTTGCCACATTCACTGTGTCTGAGAAGTCCTGGCAGGGCGCAAGCGGAAAGCTACAGGGCGAGGCCCGCGCGCTCGTCGCGGCGGCTGCTGCGGCGTACACACATTTCCCATCGGAGCGCTTGCGCGCCCGCTGGTGGCGCTCGTGTGCTTGAAAAAGGTCTATTCTCAGTGAAGCTCTTACCTCACAAAGGCGGCTATCAGTTGTGGCAACAAATTTTTCCCGCCGTATTCTGTGCAGCCACGCAGCCCGTAGCTTGTCATCCTTTTTCCCGCTGGGAATAGCGAAGATGGCTTTGCCCGTTTCCCGCCGGTTGCTGCGCCCAAAAACGCAGCACCCAGGCGTTCTTCGATGCCTCGACAGGCTTGCGTTGAAGTGTCGAAACGATACGGGATGTCGTAATACTCCTGCACGCTTTTCTGAGGCTATAAAAACAATCGCCATCCAAAGCGCCGTGCGTCGGCGGCCGGGAGACACTAGCGAGGCGAGCGAGCTGGACCCTTTATGCGGCGAAACCGCCGAAAGGGTGCAGCGGCGAAGAGAAAAACAAATGCGGTACTTTTCTTGTTACACTGATTTTAGGTGGGAATAGGGAGCCTATATGAACGACCATGTAGGTGCTCCCTAGGTGGGAATAAGGGCGCCTCAATGCCAGCGTTCCTTACTGGGTCTAACAGTGGACATTACAGCGTTCATTCACACAGGGTTGTGGTATACCCATTGACCGCGTCGCCGCCATGTTGGGGGATAAAGTGGTGTTATCGCGTTGTGTGGTGTTGCTCCATATTGGGTCAAACACTGGACGCTGTCACGACCCTGTACGAAGGAACGAAGGAATGTTGCCATTGAGGCGCCCTAGGAGGGAATGTAATCAAACGATACTCTTCCGCGTTTTGTTTTTTGCGGCATCGGGCGATATCGGCCACACCGGCAGCTGCGAAACGCGCAACGCTCAGTGCGGCACAATGCTAGCTGTCAACGAAAAAAGAAAATTCTAAACGTTTACCATCCGACGTCTTCCGCGTCATCAGACGGTAGCGTTTCGTCCAGGCCCTCGGAGCCACCTTCGCGTTGCGCGGGGCTGAGCGACGCGCTTTCAATTTACAGTGGCTTTTCCGGATACGGCACTACATGCAAGGCATTGCTACGTCGCAAGATCTCGCGCTCAAGGTTTGTTAGATCATCCAGACTCAAGGCCGATTCACACCGAAGACGGGACGGCCAAAGCGGCAAAGCGGAAAGCGGGGAAAACCTCCTCTCCAGGCGACAAAAACGAGGCGACAAAAAATCGGACCGGGAGCGATCAGACTAGCCGCCTCGTTTTCCGCCCACTTTCGCCGCCTGGAAAGGAGGTTTTCCCCGCTTTACACTTTGCCTCTTTGCCGTTTTGGCCGCCCCGCCTTCGGTGTGAATCAGCCTTCATTGTGTGAACTACACGACAAACCATGGGACCGTCTGCTAGGCGACGTACGTTGTTCGTCGTAGCCATGGCTGCAACGCCGTCAAAAAGAGCGGTGGCAAGGCGCGGTTTGAAGACCACCATAAGGCGACACTTCCGGTATGTGTCTCTATTAGAGGCGCGCGGTGATTGGAAACGGCCTTTGGCGTCAGCGGGAGAGTGAAATGCGAAAGGGAACGTTTGTTGTCGTCGTCTGCTCGAGTTTTGAACTTTGAAGACTAATAACACCAGTTTTGGCGAACCAATTTTCGTAATTATTATTGCGTTCGTCTCTGCATTCATTACTACACGCATTCCAACGGTAGATAAAACAGTCGCAAAAGCGTCGCACGTCCCCTTTAATGTCCCCTAGCGTGCCTCAATGCCAGCGTTCCTTCGTACAGGGTCGTGACAGCGCCGCCATATTGTGTCGGAGCACGTAGGGACGCACTAAACTGGCTACACCACACAACGCGACTGGAGTTACTGTCTATGCTACACAGTTAAACGCGACAGCGTTATGGTGGCGTCGCGGTCAGTGGGTGTCACCACCCTTATGACAGGAGGCGGCACTGGCATGGAGGCACCCTAATGTCCTCATATCATGGCCATGGCTGTCACACGCATGAGAATTGAGAAGGCACCGAATACGGCGTTATTCCTTTTGCGCAGGCTGCATCAGGTAGCGGACACCGGTGATCCTCCGGAAGAATACAACGGAAAACCATACTGCGGAAAGACGCCAACCTGTTGCTCGCTGCCTTCGCACAGAGAGGTGACACCAGGGGTCGCGGAGGAATGGAGCATTGCCAACCGGCGTGTACGGCGTACAAAGATCAAGTTTGCCAGATCAACAGTTGCCTCTCGAACTGCAACGAACTGCTCTTCGATGTCGGCATGGAGCTTCGGGAAGAATACGGCGGCTCCTTGTCCTTGGTGAGCATAGAGGCCAGCGGAGCCAAACTGATGCCTCCCCCTGACTCAGATTCGTACAGGTCATGTGCTTACCTTGGCTGGCTGCTCCGAACACACGTCTGCATCACCGGCATCGACCTGTGCCAGGCCGCACTCCCAGGCACGGCATCCCTATGTGCCAAGTCAAACATCCTGGTCGCCTTAGAAGCACTGCCCGAGAACTCCCGGCTGAAGACACTCGCGTTGGACTTCCGTACTGATCACAACGAGCAGACCCGCCTCACCACACTTCTTCCCAGGATTCGCAGTCTGGAAGCTCTGAGTTGCTTTAATAGCACAGACGCTATTGTGGACGCCGTATCGGCGCTTTTGAGAACTACGACCTCCCTTACTAGCCTAGTTTTCCTTGGGTGTTTCGAATACGGCCAGCCACCAAAAGCCCTATTCGACGCGCTGACCGCTAACTCGACGTTGAAGTCGCTCGACCTGTGGACGGAATGGATGGCCGACGAGCAGCCAGGGGATCTCGGTGAATACGTGAGGAGTAACGGATTGATCACAAAGTTGTGTGTTGACGACAGTGATGCGGATCGCCAAGAGTTGCTGCTCGACGAGACGCTAGTTCGTAATAGCACACTGTGCACGCTTAGGATTCTGTATGCTTGCGGCGGGGAAAGGACCGCCAGTTTCTTGACAAGGATGCTTACAGAATGTTCCGGCCTAAAAAATCTTTATATCGGCTGCGTGCGGGTCCGGTATACCAATGTATCCGAGGCGACATTGACCCGCTGCGCGGAGGCACTGGTACAGAACCAAACCTTGGAAGAGCTCACGCTTCCGTACTCCTTCTGGTCTCCAAACAACTGGATTGGTTTCTTCGCCTTGCTGCCGAGGAACAGACATCTTAAAAAGCTGGCTGTCTCGCATGAAGCAAGGGCAGATTATGCGACGCTTCCGCCTGTACTCGAAGCACTGGCGCAGACAAACTCATCGACGCGGGTTTCCTTCGGAGATTACACACACGGATTGGGAGTAGACCTGATGCATTTCAGGGTCTTTTCAAGCATCGGCATTTCCGGAGAACAGAGCGCGCAAGTTTACGCTCTACAACGTCTGCCTGCTTTGGATCACTTCACCTCCCTCTCGCTAGACGTATCCGAGGCTAGTGAACGTGTGTTCTGCTCCCTAGCGGAGTACATCCGTAAGACTACCGTGCTTCGGAAACTGAGCCTGACCGTGACAAGCCCGGAGCACCCGGCGAACAACACCGTAACCCCATCATGCTGGACCCTTCTCTTCGAATCGATGTCTGCCAATACCAGCGTCGCAGATGTCGATATTTTGAGCAACGGAGATTTCGAGTACAATGACCGTCTCACAGGCACTATCGGACACAGCAGGTACATCACTCGAGTGTCATTTCTGCTGAATACAGGAAACGGGAACGCTACCGACTTCGTTTCGCTACTGTCGGAGGCCATTGGAGACAACTACAATCTCCTCAAAGTCGACTTGAATGGTTCGGAAGTACACGCCGAAGCAAGACGGTGCTTCTTCACAATCATGGAAACGACACGAAGGAACTCTGGCCTGTTGGAACGCGCCGCTGCCTTCAAGAACATTACTCGCCTCGATCGGTAGGTCTCTCTCATGCTTTTATTTTGTATTTTTTTAGTGGCGCGAGCAGCGAGCGACACACTTTGCTCTGCTCCAGACCACCCTGCCCAGCGCCGGTGCGACTTCTCCGCAAACTCTGATAAAAATAGAAAGGTATATAACAGCGATGTAACGGGTTAAGCTAAGGATTGTATATGACAAAGTGGATATTAAGGTATGTCATGACTTAAGATATGAGTCATATAATTAGTAGAAGTAGACGTTCAGATCTGAACTACGCGCTTCTTTCTACGTGGCTTCGGCAGCGCTCGAAACACGAACGCCGAAAACTCATATCAGAGATATGGAGCCGTTGCAGCCTGCGAGCGCACCTCCCATATTCCTCAGCCTTGTATTCCCATATTCCTCAGCCAGGGTTGTTTTAGGTTACCTTATTTTAAAATGAGCAAAGCGCCTTTTTTAAAAACCGATCTCACCGTGAAATAGTATGTGATGTGTTAAAGGCGAGCGCCATGCAGGCATACGGACGGTTTTTCGTGCCAAACAGCCTGGCAAGTCATCACTGACTTGATCCCGAATAGAACCCTCGCGAACAGGGTGTCGGAACGAAATCTTTTTCGTTTCGGTTTTAGTTTCGTTCCACCGCAAAAAGTTCCGTTCCCTTTCTGTTCTGGAACGAAAAAAAAATGTTTCGCAACGGTTCGTAACGGTTTTTTATGCAAAAATTTCAAGATAAGGTAATCACAAAGAACATTGGATTTGTGATGTAGCTACTTGCCCTCCTCTTGGGAAAGTGGAAGAAGGGTAAAACACGTTCTTCAGAGGAACGGAAGTAACTGTACCACGAATTCCTACCAACTACACTCTAAGAAAAAAAAGGGTATGCGTGACTCTTTTCGTAGAGTTCTGACTTGCCACGTATAGGACTCTCTTTAAATAGTCACGGTGACTCTCTTGGTGGGTCAGGGTCGGCTCGCTCTAGGAGAGTCCCCCGACCCTCTAGGAAGAGTTGAAAGACTCTCATCCGAAAGATCACGTTACCACTTATAGGGAGTCAGACGACCCTTGCCGGTAACACTCCTACGGGAGTCACGTGACCCACACCGAAGCGTCAAGCGACTCCACGGGTATATTAAGCTACTCATTTGACCCTTGCTCTACTTTTGCGCGACTACTGTTGAAAACAGTGGAGTATTCATTTTAAGCATGTCCAATAATACTTGCCGTTCTGCCCAGCGACTGCAAACAGGGAATAGTTCAGTTTTAGCATTATTTCAATAAAACTTGTCAAAACAACACATATTTTCCAGCAAAGTTATATAGAAAGCGCGAAAAGATGGTATTTGATTTCCAATTAAGAAGTTTGGGTATTCCTCGTTTACATGCTTCTATGAGTATAGCCAACTAAAATGTGTGACTGATGTGCATAGTGTCATATAGTGCAAAATAATCTGCAGAAATGGGCATCATGTTTCAATCTTCATTCCTTATGATTAAGAATAAATCAAAAAGTGGTGACGGCTGGAGGTCTCAGACTTGTGGCTTGCTAGGTTGTCGCTCCTGTTCAGCGTGAGCACCATGACTAACGGTATCTGAAAAGCAGAACGTGATATTATGATGGGAAAATGAAATTGCAGTAATGGTTTGCAAAACCTACAAAATACGTGGTTCACATAGACACAATGAAGGAACGAAAACAAATTTTCACGTAAAAGGCAGCGGGAACCTCGTCTCGCAATAGGCACTGGCTATACACGAATGAAAGCACTCTTTTTCTGAGAAATCGCTTCAAAATTTGGTTTTAGAATAAACACGGTTTTGCGCCGGCTTACCCCGACACCCAAACACTTCCTCCGGCAGTCAGGGGCACGCCGTGAGCGGTTACTGACCGCATGTTTTACAAACGTAACCCATACTCAGATAAATACATGCGAGTACGAGGGCCCGAACGACACCCAGCGCGTGCGGACGCCGTCTACGTCGAGATCAGACATGTCATATGCTAGAATTAGCACACATAACTCCCACAATCACGTACACTCACTTGATTCCGTTATAGCGTCATCGCAGATGTTGGCAAACCATGAAAACAGCAAACAGAAATGAAGGAAGAAAGTGCACGGCGACGGCCGCAACAACGGGCGCCGTCGAAAGTCTAGCATTTTCGCCTTACCGGCGAGGCGTGTCCAACTTGAATGACTACCGCATACGTTCCCCCGCCACGGTGGTCTAGTGGTTATGGCGCTCGACTGCTGACCCGAAGGTCGCGGGATCGAATCCCGGCCGCGGCGGCTGCATTCTCGATGGAGGCGAAAATGTTTGAGGCCCGTGTACTTAGATTTAGGTGCACGTTAAAGAACCCCAGGTGGTCGAAATTTCCGGAGCCCTCCACTACGGCGTCTCTCATAATCATATCTTGGTTTTGGGACGTTAAACCCCAGATATTATTATTACCGCATACGTTCTGGAAGCCACCGTACTATATCTGCACCTCAAGCTACCGTCTTTAAGCCAACAAAAACCATTATATATAGTGCGTCTGAGCGTTCTGTACACAGACGTTTTTTTCTTTTTTTTTTTTTTTCACGTTCCCACGCGCGGAAGCACGCAGCACACTCAAGGTCGATGGAAATGTTATTATGAAGTAGACAAAAGTGCATCTCAAAACGACATCTTGCACCTTCAGTAGTGCAGACACGACGTGCGATCAGCAAGAAATGACCCTTGGTAATTGTTTGCATCGCTCATTTTATGGGAGCTTGTACAGCAACGCGCATAACGGTGGCAACTCGTTAACCGACAGCTTTAGTTGGGCATCCGCAACAGCCCCGCGGACACGGGCTGCTGTTGGAAATGGCTGGCAGATAACTTCCGCAGAGCTGCTGCAGATGCCCAGCTAAAGCTGTATAATTAGTGCCTACGAAAGCAGTACACCCACCGTTAACGGGCGCCCGTTGTCCGTATCCGCAGCTCCATGAATATTCCGCCCTGCAAGCGTCACTTCGTGCGCGGAGCCGGCGTCAATGGCGTCAACACCATCGTAAACGCGCATGAACATGAACTGATGAAACTTCAAGACACGCAACCCGCGCTATCAACGTGTGGCGACACAGTGCGCACAAACCGGCGCAGCCTCCGCCTCGCCACTATCTGGGCCGGCGTGACACGGATGCATGCTACACCACGCTTCCGATAAAAACACAGCCACGCAGTTTCGTCGGAGGCTTACGTCACCACTACCGGCTATATAACCCAAGCCACCAAGCTTGGTTGCATGTTTGTTTCTCTAACCTTTCGAAGCGCAGCATCGGCATGCTTGCCCTGCTGCTGCTACTACGTTAATAAACATCAGTTATGTTTTATGTTGGGATCCGTCCTTCACCGACTCCGCATCCCACAAACGCAACGCATTCCAATAGCATAGACGAGGAGACTGAGACGACTGAGAGAGAAGGCGAGCAACGCGCCACAACGGCGCCAAAGGGCAAGCGCGCGATATGTATGGCGTATTCGCAATGCCCACGAACTATAGGTGGCGCGCCGTGCTTTTCAAGATGGCGCCAGGAGGAGGGTCAACCTGTTTGTTAGCATAGGAACAGATAGGACGTGCGGACGTACGGCCCGTGCCACTTTCACCGGATGAAGTCTTGAGCTGCGCTGAAATGTATATGAGACTAAAATACTTTCCCAAACCATGGAAAGTGCTAAGTACTCGCCACCTAATTATTTGCTGCGGTGTGAAAGGTTGTGAAAGGTGTGAAATATAGAGCTGGCGGAGCTTTCGAAGTTAATCAATAGGCGTAAAGTAGCCGACATAAGAAAGTATAATATGGACAGAATTGAGCATGCTCTAAAGAACGGAAGAAGCCTCAAAGCTATGAAGACAAAACTGTGCATAGGCAAAAATCAGATGTATGCAATAAGGGACAAGGAAGGCAAGGTCACAAACAATATGGATAGAATAGTTGAGATAGCGGAAGAGTTCTACAGGGATCTGTACAGCAGCCGAGGCATTCAGGATGATAACGTAAGAAGAAGTAATAGCGCAGAGGAATCTGACATCCCACCAGTATTGACAGGAGAAGTAAAGAAAGCCCTAAAGGGAATGCAAAGAGGCAAAGCAGCTGGTGAGGATCAGGTAACATCAGACCTGTTGAAAGACGGTGGAGAGATTATGTTAGAGAAACTGGCCACCCTGTATACGAATTGCCTCTCGACGGGGAGGATACCAGAATCTTGGAAGAATGCCAACATCATCTTGATCCATAAGAAAGGGGACGTCAAGGACCTGAAAAATTACAGGCTCATAAGCTTACTGTCCGTTGTCTACAAGCTATTTAGAAAAGTAATTGCTAACAGAATTAATACAACATTAGAGTTCAATCAACCAAGGGACCAGGCAGGATTTCGTACAGGATTCTCAACAATAGACCATATTCATACTATCAATCAGGTGATAGAGAAATGCGCGGAATACAACCAACCCCTATACATAGCCTTCATAGATTACGAGAAGGCATTTCATTCGGTGGAGACATCAGCAGTCATGCAGGCACTGCGGAATCAAGGCATCGACGAAGCCTATATAAACATAATGGAAGAAATCTACAGCGGATCCACAGCCACTATAGTCCTCCATAAAGAAAGCGACAGAATCCCAATAAAGAAGGGCGTACGGCAGGGAGACACGATCTCTCCAATGTTATTCACCGCGTGTTTACAGGAGGTTTTCAGGGCCCTAGATTGGGAAGAGTTAGGGATAAGAGTTAATGGAGAGTATCTCAGTAACCTACAATTCGCTGACGACATTGCATTGATGAGTAACGCGGGAGACGAATTGCAGCTCATGATTACTGAACTGGATACGGAAAGTAGAAGAGTAGGTCTGAAAATTAATATGCATAAAACTAAAGTAATGTGGAACAATCTTGGCAGAGAACATCGCTTTGCGATAGGTGGCGAGACACTGGAAGTTGTAAAGGAGTACGTCTACTTAGGACAGGTAGTAACCGCGGAGCCGAACCATGAGAGTGAAATAACTAGAAGAATAAGGATGGGTTGGGGCTCATTCGGCAAGCATTATCAAATCATGAATGGTAATCTACCACTATCCCTCAAGAGGAAGGTATATAACAGCTGCATCTTACCGGTACTTACCTACGGAGCAGAAACCTGGAGACTTACAAAGAGGGTTCAACTTAAATTGAGGACGACGCAGCGAGCGATGGAAAGGAAAATGATAGGTGTAACCTTAAGAGACAGGAAGAGAGCAGAGTGGGTCAGGGAACAAGCGGGGGTTAAGGACATCATAGTTGAAATCAAGAAGAAGAAATGGATATGGGCCGGGCACGTAGCACGTCGGCAGGATAACCGGTGGTCATTAAGGGTAACTGACTGGATTCCAAGAGATGGCAAACGCGTGAGGGGGAGACAGAAAATTAGGTGGGTAGATGAGATTAAGAAGTTTGCAGGTATTACGTGGCAGCAGAAAGCACAGGACCGGGTTGATTGGCGGAACATGGGAGAGCCCTTTGCCCTGCAGTGGGCGTAGACAGGCTGATGATGATGATGAAAGGTTATATTTCAGCTCCGTTACCGTGCATAACGATGCTTTGCGAAATCCTGTGCGTGCTACATAAAACCGCATGAACTACAATTGACGTATGAGCTGAACGGAGCTCCGAGGTAGTACGTTCCGAGCCTGCCTGACGGATTTGCGGCAGTAGTAGGCCGTCAGCGAGTAGCGCCATCGCTTCTGCACGGGACGACACGTTTAACGTGGTGATGGTTTGCAAACACAATACGCCGTCGTCATTACTTGCGCAGTCTGGAACGCGGAGTTACGTCTTCAACGGAACACAGGCATTTAACATCCCATTCAGTAGCGCTTGTGTCACAGCCATGCTGAGACTCTAGCCGTGTCCAATTCACTTCACTCGCATGTTGCAGGTTCGATGAGCACGATCGAAACATGAATATCGAAAAGAATGCACACGTATGCTTTTCGCAACGTCGAAGAAGTTAGCCGAGAGGCGTGGATTGTGGCCGTACGTTCCATCGCTCTAACCATTTCGCTTCGCTGGTTGACCTCGAGCGTGTTGGCGGCATGCGGCGCTCCATAATATCCACAATAATTGTGATACATGCAATGCACAAGAGGAACTATGCTTTTATTTTGATCTCGCTCAAGGATATTATACATTAAATACAATCAAAGTGACTTACGAGCGTGAAAGAACATTAACGCACGAGGGGACGTGAAGTGCAACTCACTCCTCGTGAGTTAGCAGCTGGTGGTTCATCGTCGCTGTCACTTTCGGTGCTTTCACAGTCTTCTACGCCCAGTGAAATATCCTCGTCGTCAAGATGGTTTCTTTCAACATCACTGCTGAAAGCAATCTGAAGAATTTCCTCTGCCGAACGACTTCGACCACACCGCATCACCAGAGAGACGTCTGGGGGTCTGGGTGGTCTGGGCGCGGAGAACGTTTTGCTCTCAGACCGGTCAACAAGCAAATCGCTTGCAGTGTGCTGCCACCTATCAACAAACGTACAAAAACAAGCGGCGCAGCGGTGGCAGCGGTGGCTATGAAACCCAACACACTGGCGAAGGACGGCGTGGATGGAAAGCGTTCGCTCCATGAAAGGCGTCGAGCAGACGCGTCCTCGAATGATTTAAACGTCGCTCGCACGATTCGTAACAGCGCTTTGCAGACAAAGGATAGAGGCCCTATTTTAATGTATCGCCAACTTGAGATCGCTCAGTTATACAAGAGCACATCGCGAGCCCGCGCGACCTCCCGCATACAGTGTTATGGGACTCATGCACTACAAGAAACACTGACCAATGCTATATGCAAGTAAAACAGGGTGAGCTTCAACTGAATATGTCAGACGATAACATTTAACTAACCTACGTAGCTACAGAAAGCCTCGCGAAGCTGATAGTATGTGTATGCTCTGGGCTAGCATTCAAAGCCCGAGTTGCCACGTATTTTCACGAAATCTTCGCGTCTCGCAAGAACGAATCAGATTTCTCGTGTCACGGAGGGCCCGGTTTGTTCAATGATGCAGGGAACATGCAAAGTCGTAGTGTTCCTTTCTTGCCAACGCGTTAACACTGAGGCTAGCACAGCCGAACAAGGGAGCGACTGCGTAGTGCTGCCATTTTGTCGCCTACTATCCCTCCTCGAGAGGACGCTCCTGAATTCCGCTTGGCGGCGCGACAGTCTATGGGCATTGCGAATACGGCGGCTCTTTCATGACGGAATCCAATCGAAACGCGCTTCAGGGGTGTCCAGTGACTCCTTCCGAACTGCTAACTCTTTTTCTCTGCCTGTACCTTCCAAAAGGGGTCACATGGACGCCCGAAGAGGGTCACGGTTCCATGACCCTCTTTTGACTCTTTTTTTTTCTTAGAGTGTAGCACAAACCAGTATTAATTTCAAAGTCATAGTATTTATTTTCTCAAAAGACAAATACGAATTTTTTTTAGTAAGCTCATTGCTTTGTGTCAAGGGAGTGAGCACGATCTCAGAAGCAGCACGTCATTGAGCGTACTCTCTGATGTTCGAGACCGCTGTTCTAATAAAAAGATCGCCAGGCCTGCGCGGAACACGCCGCACAGTCACAATGAAAGCTGGAAGAGCGGACTTTGTAGAGCCCGTTGGAGAGTCTCTTGAGGCAATAATACAAGTACACATGCAAGGTACCTACTACGCCATAAATCATCCCAATTTTTCTGAAGTAGAGAAGTTCCCACTATGCCATTTTTCGTCATTCTTCGAAGTCTCGTGGTACACGCTACACACCTGTAAGGCATTATGTGCACTTTGTGCTGTGGCTGACGACGATGAATAATTATGGCTGAGCACTTTGCAGTGGGTGGGAAGCAGTCTTGCGGAATGGGCGCCTCCATTCCATTTCAATTCCATTACGGGGAATTAGAACTTGCCGCGATACCATTCCTTTCAATTCCTCGGAATGAAAAAAACATTGCCCATTCGCACTCTGGGAATGACCGGCAGTTCAATTCCAATCCTGTAATTCCTCGACGTAGGAAAGGCATCTTGATAGTTTTATCGAGTTAGGAATGAACTCCCCATAAAGCTGATGTCATCAGATGCCTTAAGAACTGCGAAAGTGCGCAATACATGTTAACAAGGTCGAGGGATAGTAGCTTGGTGACATATCTCGGGCAATACAACCACCCTACTAATTCCCATAGGGGCAGTTCTCCCGCTACCTATAGTAATGCATAGTCAGCATGTTTGAACGAATGGGGGTGTTTTAATATTGTTTATTCTTAAATGTGTTAAGGCTAAAATGACGACATAGCATATTTTTATGCTGACAAAAGTAGTATTCAAGAACTTAACATCGTGAAAAAAGACAGACACATGTGAGAGACACGACAGGCGCTGTCCTGTCAGCGCCTGTCCTGTCTCTCACATGTGTCTGTCTTCTTTAGCGCTAAACCACGATGTTAAGTACTCACCAGCTCGCCCAACAACAAGTTCTTATTATTAGTATTCAAGAAGACTAAGCAGTTTTGCCACGTGCCTGGAGCGGTCGTGAATATGGAGAAAACTAAGATTTGGTTAATGGGGAATAAGACCCTCTAGATCTGCTGGTATTAGTTGGAACAGTGCATCGCTCGGGCACCTTGTGCCTTTGTATAGAATACGGAACACGGGCCGCAATGCTCGTTAGCACTCACGCTTGTCATGCGCGCCTCGCTAGTATGGATGGGGTGAGGAGAACTTTCTGTGTTCGCCTGTGCGCATTTATGCGATGTCTTCCTTGTCGCAAAGGATATTTACCTGTGTCAGATACTAAACTGCTCGTGAGATAACGATCAGGCTGTGCATAGAGTATTCGCCATTTTCGTGTTGGGGTATCAATGGGAACCAACGCGCAGGGATAACTTGTTTCTCCATTCGGTACCTGCTGGGATAATGCATTTGTTTGTACACTAACTTACGCCTCGGTTTCTAGCAGGCGCCTTGCTTATAAATGTACCGTGCTTGTAATCAGCCAAGCCACTTTAAAAATACTGCTTTATTGTTTATTTCGAGGCTTTGACTTACTAATGTTTGCAGTTTGAAAAACAGCACGTAGACGAAAACGTGCTCTATTTTCGGAAAAAGACTTAATTCCATTCCAATTGCATTCCTCTAAGCGTTGTCCCCATTCCATTCCGGGGTCGCGAAAATGTGGAATAATTCCGGAGTAGTGATGCAGAACTATCGATAGTACTATCGATACTATCGATAGCGGAGTCACTATCGAACTATCGATGGTAAAAGATACTATCGATAGCGCTATCGATAGTAAGTACTATCGATAGTATAAAAACAACAGCGCGAACTCATTGCAGTATAAACTTGGTTCCCCGCGCCCGTGGCACACAGTGAAGCCGGAGGAGCAGGCTGAAGGGCAAGAAAGTTGACATGCTTGTGTTCTTCACGAGAGTGCTTCGCTGACACGTGATCATAAAGTCAAACCGTTCAGCTGTAGCGCAAAGGAAGCCGTTAAATGTGGTGGAACTGCGCGGCTTCAAATTTATATTGCATTTTATGATTCCAAAATAAAAAAAATTATCAAGAACTAAGTTTGTTAATCGTACGGCGTAACTGGTTGCTTTTGAATATGAAGTTATTTATGGACATATTCCGCCATTTTCACTGCGCATATAATTTATTTCTCCACCGAAAATTGCTCATAAATTAAGCGAAACTGATAGCAGGCTATCGCAAATATTTTGGCAATATGGCCAGCCAGCAACAGCATCATTATTCGCACCACTATAGATAGTTTGTCACGTGGTTGCAAGCCCGGAGCCAGGAATTTTTTTCGAGGGGGGGGGGGGGGGGCACTTGCTGAAAGCCTTGACTAGAAAAACGCCTATTTTCATTATTTATTTTCGGTAAAACACCATTTATCGTAAAAATTACGGGGGGGGGTGCGCCCCCCCCCCCCTGGCTACGGGACTGCGTGGTTGTGAGGGTGAAGAATGCTGCAGAAAGACTGAGAAATACGAAGCTCCTTATTTGGGCGAACTTGTGCCCGGAAAACCAAAACTGAACATACAAGCGATACACGCTGCACACTGATAGCGGCGAGTAATCTGATGATCGGTGGAACGCTTCGTCTTTTATATACATCAGTCATCGAACCTTCCAGCGTTATCGCTGGTGCTCGCGTAAGCTCTCGAATAAACTTGACTATTGGCGTCCAGCACGTAATCTTAACAAAATTATCTCAAACAATTGCGAAGCTTCTCAAACATTGCGGCGTGGTCTGCGTCAGACGCTCCGAACAGTCTTTGTTGGTGAAACCCGAATACATCAAAACAAAGAAATAAATACGCGTGCCAATAATATCGCTAGCAATATTACTGATGGTACTACCGACTGGACTATCGATAGTTTGTCGATAGTAGTACTATCGATAGTTTGATTATACTATCGATAGTTTCAAAAAAACTATCGATACTATCGATAGTCAATTTACCGATAGTTCTGCATCACTCTTCCGGAGTCATTCCTATTCTGGTGGGGCAACTACGCAACACTGGTGGGAAGCATTAAAGCACACACCCTTTGCGCTATTAGCACTGTGTGATGACTGGTTGTTATTTTACTCTTCTGCCACGCTATAGTACATGTGTTAACAAGATTTGCTGCCCTACATCACGCCTGTATAGAGTATTCTTGCGAAGGAGTTACAAGCACCAGCGTGGCACTGTGGTGGAAGACCCGACTGCCACGCAGAGGGTGCGGGTTGAAATCCCATCCGATCCTAGAAATTTGTTTCTCATTTAATTTTTTCTTATATCAGGCGATAGCGGTCACGGACACCGGCGGCGGCGGACAACTATGGCGCCAAAATCAGCTGTTGTGATCTCAAAACAGCTTTCGCTGTAACAAACTTCAGCGCCGACAACGCCATCTCTATGATGGCCTGCGTGACAGGCACGCAAAAGTCCACTTGCGTTAATGTAAACATCTCTGGTTGCCACTGTTTTTGTTTTTCGCACAATTTCAACATATCTTTGCTTTGGAATTCCTGCCTGAGGTACGCGCTAATACTGTAACCTCAGATATGCTCAGAATGCATGAGCTCAGTTGCCCCGGATTGGGAAGTTTTCTCGTGAACCGAAAAACGACTGAAAAAATTTCGGTGTCACTCCGGAACGAAATAATAGATAAAGTTTCGGTTACGTTTTCGTTCCGGTCGAAAATGTCGTTTTTTTTTTCGTTTTTCGTTTTCGGTTTTCGTTCCGATCCGACACCCTGCTCGCGAAGCTAACGTGATTTTGCACAGGGGTGATGTCTCGCCGTCGTAACGGTTTAATGCAGTATTTGTGTGCAAGTGTCCAGGTACATCAAACACACACTTTGCTCATGTGACTGCATAGGCGTGCGCAGGGTTCCCAATCAGGAGGGGGCGAAGGTTCATCGCAGCGCCCCCCCCCCCAACTAATTCAATGTTCAATGCATGGGGTAGATTTTGCGCCCCCCCCCCCCTCTTAGGTGACTAGGGTAGGCGGCCTGGGCTCATGTATGCATGAGCACAGGCGTCGGCTACCCATTACTAGAAAGCGCACCCCGTGCCGTTTCTCTCCTTAACTGACGACGCTTTGAAGAAGTGCATACCGGGTACCAATGTTGATTATGAGCTTGTTGATATCATCCTTACGCGGGATTCACGATTCGCTGTGCCCAAATATATGTTCACACCGTCAGCTACCACAACGGTTTAATCATGATCATGGGCGTTAGTCGTCGCGATAGAGACATGCTGTCAACATGGGTGCATCCACGTCAAACGGTGGTATAGCTGCCAAACACGAATAGACATTGTACAAGCTCTCATATATCACTACACAATAAGCACTACTTCTGTGAAGACACGTTTCACTTTCGTGTTATACCGATTCCTATGGCGGACGGATCAGCCATGTTTTCTCGTTTATGTATCACCCATTTCATCGCAAACAGGTACACCGCCGTCGCACTCGAGAAGGTCTCGCGGCATCCAGCGCTAGTGCGAGAGCTCGCCGAGAAGGAGGGCATGGCGGCAGGCGATATGGCCCTAATGGTTCGGAGTTGTCTCAGCTGCGTTGAAGGGCTGCACGACTTCATGAGATTCACCGGCGTTATCAAGAAATGCGTGAAGTGCGCGCCACCCATCGACGGCTGCAGTATGCAACTGCAGGACCTGAACGACGACTGCTGGCGCTTGGTGAGGCGATACCTGAGCGTCGACGATGTAAAGTGATTCACCATCGCCAAGCGGAATCACTCCACGTCTAGCCAAGCATCATAAATAAAGAAGGCATATTGAGGGTACATTCGACTGGTCGTTTTCGTGCGCGCCAGAAGGCGTTTCGGCTAGTTCTTTCAACGCACCGTGCTCCAACTAAGAGCGCTCTGAGGCGCTCTCACTTTGACCTCGCAGCGCGACCGAGATCGGATCACGTGACTCCCACAGCTGGCCTGTTTGCAACAGAAGATGCGGTGACATGTACCCGGCCTCCTATTGCTCTGCCGAGTGGCTGCACGTTCGACTCAGACACGCGTTCTCTGGCTCGGATCAAGGGCTGGCTCCGCATTGTTGCGATCTGAGTCAGAGCGCGGAGGCGCCCGGCCGAATGTACCATAAGTCAGTGGACCTAAACCGCTGTAGCTGAACATCACAAATAAGTATGACAAAGAGCCAAAGGAAGTCAACGACTCGTACGCCTATTACCTTTGTAGTGATGAAGCTTTGGGCATAGCTGTACTTGAGTGTGTGTGCAATTATTTTTTTCCTGGTGTAAAACGATGTTCGATTTTTTTTCCCTTTTTTGTAATCGTACTTGTCACCTGCTTTCAGAGCGGAGCCCTAATGCACCCGTTCGTGATTTTCGCGCCGTGCTAGCGCGTAACCGAGCGAACGATAGGCACAGGGCAGGCGAAACCCTATTGGGTGTGAGGCCCACCACTAGAAAAGCTGGCGCCACCGTCGGCATGACGTGCTAGGGGGGATCACATTCTCACAGTGGCTGCGTCGTCTGCTTCGGGAGCGCCGAAGCGAGCTGAAAACGAAATTTTACAGTGGTAAAATTTCGGCACTGCGGTTCTGATTAATAGAGAAGGTTTTCCCGCTTCGCGTGTGCGCTTGACAAAACTACAAAGCACCACAATATGTAGTCGCTGCCTTTGATGGCTTCTTACACTGTAGGCCGCTGCTCGGTGTCGTAGTGCCGGGCGTACGCAACGGAGACCGGTGTCAGTCTACACACGTGTCCGCAGGGTAACATATGACCAGAGCTGGACTGAACTGAACTGGACCTGCGTGCGGCAAGCTTGGACTGCAAAACCTGGAACTTTCAAGCCGCTGTAGCGCAGGCGGACGTGACGGCGGCTGACGAGGCCGTGCCGTCGTCGTTGTTTATTTGGGACGCAGGCGTGGGCTACAGACAGAAGTGATTGCAGCTGACGCGTCCAGCAAGGCCAAGAGCCAGAGCGTTCTAACCAGCTCGCGGCCACCAAGAGTCACACGGCGCTGCTCTTTTTCCCTGGTCGACTTGCCGAGAGCGGCGCGGCGCTATATCGGCTCTCCTTGGCGCACTGCGCGATTTGAAGGACATATACAAAAGAAAAACTGAGAGAAACCGAGACTATGTATATGAGCGGTACGTCCAAACAAATGTCCGAGTCGGCAGGGTGAAAGGCCTACGGCAGGCCCATATCCAGGAGGCGGGGGGGGGGGGGGGTCAAGCCCCCCCTCGCAATTTTAGTGAAGTAGGTGTTTTTACCAAAAATAATGAAAATACGTGTTTTTCTCAAATAGTCAAGGTTTTCAGCAAGTGCACCCCCTTCCCCCCCCGAAAAAAATTCCTGGCTACGGGCCTGGCCTACGGTCTACGGTAGCTCCGGTGGACGGCACTGGGAGCCGCGAAGAGGGCGAGGTCCACGTTGAACACGCTTTGTTGGCAGCAGCGCGAGAAACTGGCGGCATCGAAAGAGGTAGCGCAAGAAGCAAAGCGCAACCCCGCCATCGGCTGAAAGTCGTGTGTGCAGCCAGCATTTCAGCTAGGAAAAGTTCTGCGTGGGGCTGCGATGTTTGGTGAGTAGCAGAAAGCGGTCACTGAGATGCTGGACCGTGCACGCTGCCCGGCTAATGAAGCTTTTATCCCGCAAGCTGGCCCATGTGTTGCCCACCTCTACATCACGCCCAAAATTAGGTTGACCCATTCCCTAATTCAAGTTGGCCTGCTCCATCCCCATTTGTTTACTACGGGGCCATATATATTGTTACATATGAAAGTTGTCACACCGTTTGCGTTATATACATGCTTTTGCTACTAAAATGGCTGCGGCCACTAATTTAAATCTGAAATATTTGTTCAGTAAGTTCCTTTTTTGAATTCTTAGAGCATTGACGCTGTTGCAGGGAGAGTTTACGTGCTCGTCCGGGTGAATGCGTAAGGTAGGTTAATTTTATGAAAACATTGAATGACGGCGATCAAGGTGAAGAACATTTACTAACGTTTAGAATATTTATTCACGTTATTGACGCTCCGTGTGGGAGCCGAAGCGTAAGTCGACATGTTTCACCTTGGTCGGCGTCATTCAATGCTTTCACCGATGTTTCATCCCAACCAGACGATATTTCGTCGTACCCTCGAAATCAAAGGTGAATTAGGTTTCGACTTTTTGCCGGGAAGGACCATTAAGGGTTCCGACTTCTAAAGGGCACAGGCCAGTCGACGCCCCATTCGCGACGTAGTCCGTCGCTGCTTGGGGCGTCTTCTCCATCTACCCTATAGGGCACGTACACGACGAGGCGGTACTTCCAAGTTCAATGCGACGTGGATATCAGTTTTGTGTATCAATAAACTGAGAACTAACAACACTGTTGGAGCTTCGACATTTCAAAATAATGTGCCACGCAGACCATTTTCTTCAGACACCATCTGAGTGAAGGGAAAGACGACTCACAACGGCCTCCATATGCGCATCACTCCGAACCGAGAAAGAAGTACCGATATAAGCGCGAGCAGGATTCTCACTTATAGAGGGGAAAGGAAAGGGGCAAGGTTCACCGTAACGCCCTCCCCCCCCCCCCCCCCGGCCTCATTGGTCAAGTCCGAAAGAAAACGAGCTCCGCAATGGATGCGAAAGTGAAAATGAAGCGATGACGTGCGCTCACAAAGGCTGTCGTTGGTCCTCGGCTTTCCGGGATAAAGGTGGGAAATACACAGATCTTAGAATGCAACATCAGGGGTCCTTGGCCGCCATCATCGTCAAAAAACGCGCGTAGCCATAACCTCGCGCATAAAAAATGGCGTGTAAATTCTGACTGAGCAAAGGTACCGGTTCGAATTGGCGCCCCCCTTTAGATGATTAGCAGGAACAACCCCTCCCCCCCTTCCCCCCTTGTGCGCACGCCTATGAGCACCGACAATACAATAGACACGAAATATGTTGTCGTAGCTTTTGTGAAACTGTACATTCATCGTTGCCTTTACAATGAACTCGTCCCCACGACCCGCGCCAGTGGAAGCCATAACCATGAAACACGTTTGGTCCACGGCGCCATCTTAACCAAGATCAATTGGACTCTCGAATGCGACTGTAGCAGGCCCGTAGCCAGGAATATTTTTCGGGGGGTCCCACTTGCTGAAACTCTTGACTTTTTGAGAAAATTTTTGTTATTTATTTTTGGTAAAAACACCTACTACACCAAAATTTCGGGGGGGGGGGGGTGGCGGGCTCCTAGGCTCCCCCCCTCCTAGCTACGGGTCTGGGCTGTAGTATATGTACAATCTGTCCATGTCCTTTAGCATAACACACATCGTGTTACTTTCCTCCCTCCTTACTGTGCAGTGCGCTGAGAAAAAACACATATGGTGGGTGGGGTAGTGGTATACTGTAGGAAGATCCGCAGCAGCCCCTCGCCTGGCCACGAGCAAGCTGCACCTTGCTAGCCGCTAAAGCTCAGGCCAAGTCGACAACTGCTCCGTAGGTCACCCACCGCTCTTGTTCGCCGCGGACAACGACAAAGGTGCAGATGAGCCGCATCTCAAACTATCTCTCTGCATAAGCTAGTCACAGCAAACGTATAGACCCTACCTAACCCTAACCACATAACCAGGGCTGTGGCCAAGTGACTCGAAGCACTGGGTCATTACCCTGGGAGGCGGTGGGTGCGAGCGCTGGCGAGTTGCTAGCACCTGGAGGAGGCGTGCCGAGCGCATCCTCCAGATTCTCACCAGATTTTCGAATCCACAAGCCGGTGGGTGACGGCACACCTATACCTGGGCCACTCGGCACAAGGTGGCCGAGAACTCAGAGTGCCGTTGCCGGACAGGTCTCCCTGCTTGGGAGCGTTGGACGGCCACAGCCCAGCACCAACAAAGCGACCGTGGTTGGCAGTCGGCGATGACAAAAAAGTTGCTGGCGCGCTGTGTTGCGACCCACTGCAAACATTTTAAGCGTGAATTTTCATACATATGCATGTAACCGAGAGCAGACTCAGGCGCACTTCGGCTTGTATTGATATGCCAAGTCTCAACGAAAAGACGTTTCCTTATTCTTCAAGAGTATGGAGCCATCTGATGCGCATTTACAAACGTGGCAGTACAACGAAAGATAAAGTGGTGATCATCTTGTTAACGATCATATATGTTCTTACTTTCTTCTTTGTCTGCCCTGCCTAAAAACGACCGCAGCTATGAAGTATAAGGTGTCTTTACACGCTGTGCCTAAACGGCATTGTAAACTGCTTTACGAAATACATGTCAGCCCGTCTTTTTTCGTTGGTCTTCTTTCTTTCCCTGATTCTCTACTTCATTCTTTAGCTTGTGTGATTAGGACATAATGCAGGAAAAATCTGCGGTTTTGTTCGTGTTTTTATATTTTTGTATTCGAACTTGAAGAATCTATTCGTTACTAATATTGAGCGAGCTAGACAGTGCCTTGGGTGACAGTGTCATCGGGATGCCTGGTTATGCCAACGGTTAGTTTTTTTTTTGTAGTTTTTTTTTGCGTTAGGGATGATGGTCGATCCGCCGTTGCCTCAGTAATGCAACAACGAAACGTAAAAGGCGGATGGTTGAGGTTTACTGAAGAGTTGCATCGGTATAACGTAATGCAATGCATAGACGTTTCCTTGATGTTTCGGCATAATCGAGCGAGTTAGCAGTACTATACACCGGAGAACGTCAGAAACGTTGCTCAAATTTTTATTCAAGCACTGTAAAGTCTATACAAACACAGCATGTTTGGGTACAGCACGAGAACGACTCTACAAACATAGAATAGCCGTGTCTTGCCGTAAGTTTTCTGTCCCTAGGTGGTTTGTGTGGTGTAGGCAGGGCATGTATTATTATTTATTTATTTATATTCCTTTACCTTTTATTTTTTGCCCAACTAAACTTTTATGTTCCTAAATTGTGCGCGCTCGAAACAAGCAGGTTAGAATTAGGTTATGCTCGCGTTGCGGTAGCCACTGCTACTGAATTAAGGCTTAAGCAAGTTCGTCATCTCTTTATTTTTATGAAGAGGCCAATCAACTGCTCATCCTGTTTATGTAGGGGATCCTTATTTCTTCGAAAACGAACGGCTTCCAATATCAAGAGGTTAAGGTCGTTTATAAAGCTCAATCTAAAAAAAATCGGCAGATCCCACGCATTGTGCGAATCGGGTTCATGCGAAGCAGTCAGCGAGTACTTCTATGCTGTACTTCATGGCTTTGAGCCAAGCGTTACGAGGTGGATCGACGTGTTTTTGTAAGTGTAGGTAGCTATGTGCACATCGTTGGCTTACCAGGCACGTCGACAACACTGGCGTTTAAAGGGTAACTTATGGTGCCCCGTAACGTCAGCCCTCACGTTAGAGTACATACGTCAATATTATCGAAACTAAGTGCACTTTATGGTGCAATCATGTGAATACCATACGTAACTTTTGTTAATGTATTCCTCCGGGGTCAAGCTGTGCTTCAATATAGCTTGCTGAATCATAGGAATACAAATGCAGTGTTTATTAGACTGCTGTAAAAGCGAGGCCAACACTGCAACCGCCGAAGTTAATCTGATATGACGCCTGTATCATGGGGGTACATATGTAGTGTTCTGGATTTCGCATCTTTCTGGATTTTCGGTCATGGACAACGCTGATTTTTCGCTCACAACCAACGACGCCGACACCGACACCGGAATTTCTGCGAAACGGGATCATTAACACTATTGCCTTAAAATCCAGAAAAAATGCTGTCCGCGTATGGTAAGGAATTGGGGACATTGACATAGTTCAGGAAATTGCCACCAGATCCCACTACAGAAGCTAAAGTTGCGCGCGCGGTGCCCGCACCAGGGGCGAAGCCGACTCATTGAGGCATGGAAGCACCCTCTTCGTCTCGCTCTCCCGCGCACGCTCCTGAGCATTTCATTCAAAAACTTTGTCAGCACCGTGAGCTGTTCCGACACACCCCGATAAAATGTAGGAGCAGGTATGGGCTTTGGAAACAACAAGAATTAAAGCCGAAAAAAATTGGCCGCGTATCTGCGTGCTTCGCTGCAAATGTCGTGTAAAGACGATAGAAGAGGCGCTGTGTGAGATATGGACGCCATCTGGCAATACGTCGGGAAACATGTGTGCTGTGTTGCGTGCTGGTAGTCCCGGCGCCGCAGCAGGCGAAGACCGGCGGTGACCAACGCGACCGGCGGGGACGCCAGCCAGCCCGAAAACGCGGTTTGGCGCGAAGCGCTGAAGCAGAGAAACGTCCGCACTCAACGAGTACTCTCCACACACTCTTTTATTTACACGTCGCCTGGGTAAAACAGGAACGCCAGAGCGGCGCCCACAACCGGCAGCCTGAAGGCCGCCCACAACGCTGCTTTTTCATTTCTTAAATATTTTTTTTCACCTTCTTGGCCTTCTCAAAACTAAAGTTTTTCAACACCAACCCATGGCATTCGTACAGTGCAATACAGAACCGAAACCGAAACACAACAATGAGCTCGTGCGAAGGGCACGGAGGAAGGCAAATTTCAGCGCAGTCGCATTTTCAGCTTTGTTGAAACAGCGCTCACTAGACGACGACGAAGTAAAAGAAGGCACAGGACAGGCAGCCCCTGTCCTGTGCCTTCTTTTACTTCGTCGTCGTCTAGTGAGCGCTGTTTCAACAAAGATGAACGCATACCAACTCGCTCAAGCTTCCATTCTTATGCATTTTCAGCGCAGCTTAAGAAACTAGGGTCCTTAAAATTACGTATGTATGCATTTTCTATTAAAGGAACACGCCACCTAATACTTACCTAGTGATGTTGCACCTCAGATATTCATGATATTTACTTTTTGATCGACAACGTTCACAAGTATGAACAGCCGTACCAGTTCAAGACGGCTGGCCCTTGGGCAAGTGGTTCAACTTTGGCCGAGTGGCTAAATCGAGGGACGTGCCGACAAACAGAAAGACAGACAGACAGACAGACCAAAATTTCTGCGTTTAAGTTCCCCAAGAAAGACTATCGTCTTTAAAAACGACCGAAGAAGTTACAAGGCTTTAGCTACCCAATAAAGTAGCATGTCAGTTGAAAGAGCTAATCTAAAACCGAGAGTCGTTTTCACAACCTCTTCTCTGAGCTTTGCAATGGAAATTGAAAGAGGCCAAAATGGGTCTAAATTGAGGCAGTTCTCATAGGCTGTGTGGTAAAATCTTCAAATGGCCTGGGAAGGTAGGCGCTTTGTGGCACGTTATTAAAATTACGCTTAAAATGTTCTAGTTGTTCCCTAGTATCTGAAACCGAGTGATTTTCAATATCATATTTCGTTCGTGAGATATTTTTTTTAACACGAAAGTGTTTTATGCCGGGGTCCACCAAGACTTCAGTGACGTATTTCCGTCACGGAAATGACGTCGAAAAAATATACACGATCAGATGGCAAAGAAAAAAAGTTCCGTCAACGGGCATCGAACCCAGGACTGCTCCGTCAACAACAACAGATGTTTCCATAATACTGACGTCTGTGCTCTAAGATCGCTGACGTTACTTCAGACCATAAGTTTAAACGCCAGAGTGCGTACACAACTGCTACACTCGCAAAAACATGTCAATCCACCTCGTAACGCATGTCACAAAGCCAAAAAGTGCAGCACAGACAATTAGTCGCCGACTGCTTTGCATGAAACCGATTCCCACAACGCGTGGGATCTGCCGAATTCTTTCTCCAAAGCGTCATGTAAAGTTTCCTTGCACCACCTACACGCCAATATTCGGAAGCCATATCATCATCAACATAATTCGATTGCGTCCCATTCTAACTATTCTATAAGTCATTAGTCATACAATTCATACGTGACCACTTTTATCTATATCTCATTCGTTTCTTAGCCAATCCCCCAGAGTGGGTGTGAGCCATTCATAAAGGAAATCATCATCATCATCATCACCATCTACCACAGTTCCACGGCATCTTCTCGACGAGGTCGTCCGCATCTCCTTGGAGGTAATGAATGCATTTTAGGGGCGAAGCTCCTTTAGCTGGGGCCTTGTCTCCCGCCGCGCCGTAGACAGCCGCTAGTACTCGAAGCGCTCGCTCTCGCGCTCGCGCCAAAGAGAAGTTTTCTTCCTCTTGTTCTTCGAGCGCCTTGATGATGATGCCAGTGAGAAAAATTTCATAATCGCAGCATATCCACGAAGTGAATGATGATGAGTGGACGCAGGCAAAACCATATATAAAAATTGAAGAAGAGGAAGCAAGCGAGAAATACAGAGAAAAAAATGAAAAATAGGAAGAAAACTAGAAATAGAGAGGAAGAAAGCAGGAGAAACAAAGAAGGCTGCCCAGCTCCGCACTTCCTTCAGGCTCGATCAGAGGGACGTGCATTGACCCTGTCTTCTCAAATTTCAGGTTGGATCCCATGCGAGAACCTCTGGCTTTACATTTCACCGATCATAAGGCGGTCATAATGAAGGGAAAACGCCGCCCACATCTCAACACCATATACACAGTGTGATTAATAAACAACTTTGTATATAATGTACACATGTGTTGTCACGTCTTTGCATGATTGAGTGGACAATGTACGGGGGGATTCACGGTTAATGATCCCCCCGAGCTTCGCTTACTCGTCATCATTCACTTCGTGGACATGCTGTGATTTTTTTTATTTTGGCAGAAATGAGAAGATTGCTTACATCGGCGGCAAAGACCATCCCTCGAGGCTCACTACTGGAGACGCGAGCGCTGCAATCTCTGTGACGCGCAGGGTTGGATCACGTGATCTCACCCCGCATCGGCAAAGGAAGGCGGATGGTTGAATGTGTTGCTTTTAACCACGATTTCCTGTAGTTTCCCCCTTTTAACCGCGCTGTTTTGATCTCACTTCATGTGTGTGGTCACATCAACACACCAGGTGGAAAACTGCATTCATAGTTATCGGCGGCATGGTACTTTACTGCTCCGTGCCACAGTGCGCTACGTAGTACGCGTACGAGCCAGCGTGATGTTTCACTCTTCCCTTACCTTGCTTTGCAAGAATATGATGCCGCTGTCACCTGTCTTTCCTTGCTCGACTGCTGACCCGAAGGTCGCGGGATCGAATCCCGGCCGCCGCGGCCGCATTTTCGGTTGAGGCGAAAATGATTGAGGCCCGTGTACTTGATTTGGCTTCACGTTGAAGAACCTCAGGTTGTCAAAATTTCCGGAGCCCTCCGCTACGACGTCCCTCATAATCATATTGTGGGCGTTTCCTATGCGCTTATGATGGCTTTGTTGCCGAAACGGCATTCCTTGGTGTCGAGTTGAACCAGCTCCAGAAAGGCAATATCTTGATTTCGGGACGTTAAACCCGAAGAATTATAAAAGACGCCAGGCCTGCGCTGAAACCGCAGCACACACTGTAAAAAGTTCACCGTAGTTTTTACGGTGAAAGCACTGGCAGCTGATGCTGCCAGACTTTTACCGTAAAAAAAAACTGCGACCCGTATTTCAAGTTTACGGCATGCATGCCGTGTATATAATGATATCGTGTAGGAAAAATCTGGCCACTGTTTTTTCATTCCACAATACTTTTCCAGTAAAAATAACCACAGCCCGTAAAATCTACGTTGCACCAATTTCGTGTTATCTAGTTTTTAAGCCGTTAAATGTACGGTGGTTACACGGTATAATCCTCGTTACACGGTGGCGTGTAAAACCCCAGCAGCAACATTTTCTCGTGTTGTAGCAGACTGTATAATATGGAGTGCACTGTGAAACATGCATACCAACATTTTCTGACTTTCTAACCTCTAGGCCGTAATATATGACGTGCCCTGTGAAATGAGCACAACAACATTTTGCTGGTTTTCTAGGTTTTCAGTGCAAAATGAAGACTAACATTCCTTTTGCGCATAGGCAACTGTCTGCCCATACTACTGGAACGTAACTCATGCAGATTTGTCAACTTAGGGGTTTTGTAATGCACACAAAAGATATTCTCGATCTTCAATGCCCAGGCTATTTCATGGTGTGAAATTCATTCGACCTGATTAACACAGTTGCAGCGCTGCTGTTTTTCTACTATGCAGCCACGTATGGCACTCTGACTAAGCCTAAAAACTGCATGCTTGGATTGGGACACTGCTGTAATATGGGAAGTGTAACTATGCTGTGCAGGAAGACAATGCAGTGGAAATGGGCAATACTGCTATTTATTAAAGTTCTCCACACACCTGGATTCTGCATTTGGCATATGTACATTCCAGGCACAATAAATAACTTTATCATAATCTCTTTGTAACAGTTTGATCTATCTTGTACATTTTTAGGTGTTCAAAAATCTGCAAAAAAGAAAAGAGCGTAAGACAATACAATATACTGCTCTTCGTGGAGAGACTATATAACACTACCTACGATGTGACTTTTAGGCTATGGAGGTTTAAGTTGGAGTACTCAGGCTGTTAGCATATAATGAGCGGCCACAGCAGAATGCAGCATTGAAATAGTGGAGTGATTTCAGACATAGATCTTCTCACGGCACCTTTATATGAAAGAAGAAATCGGTTATAAAGAGACAGTTGTCTTAGTACATCAGTCCGTGCTTTACTTCTGTCATCAGCTTAAACATGTCTACTCTGAACAAGGCATCTCGAACGTTCCTTCTATTAGCCCTTACCTAGTAGTTGCACCAGACTCAGCGCCCTAGATTTATTAATTTCAGCCTCCCATGTACTTTTTGTCACCACTACAACACTTGCTATTGCTTCAAATCCACAGCTTCATCCAAAGTGACGATATGTTTCTTTTTTACACTTGATGCACTGCCCATTCATATATTCTATTTAGTTTCAGCAACAACATCATTACTAGTATTTATTTCATAGTTTATTCTGTTCTCTTCCGGCCCTTTCATGTTAATCTTTCATTTAATCTCAACCTCATCTATTATCCTGTCCTATATGGGTGAGTAGTGGCAAGCTTTCGTCCTGACAGATACTGGAAAGCCCCGACTATGAGTACCAGCGAAGTGTACTTCACGCGATTCTTAGCTTCTCAATTGTTTCCCTCTTATTGCTTGAGTTAATGGTAACTCCATGGCCAAGCAAATGAACTTATTTATCAGTTTTATTCTTTCACGACTTATGGTTAACTGATGTTCTGTTCCTTACCAGTTGAACATTAGGTTTTCTTCCAACTCCTTGTTAGGTCCACCCTAGTGCTTCACTTTTTTTGTTTCACCATCATCCTCTGAAGTTGTCTCGTGATTCAAAAAATAAAACGTTATCATCACAAAATTTCCAATCGCTAAATAATTTACTACAAATTTTTACTTAAAAGGCTCTCCAATTCCATTTCTCTGATGCCTCCTGTAAGCACACAATGAATACCATTGCATAGGTAGTCGCTCTATACTAGACACTTTTTCAAGGAGAACTTAGCTTGGGGCACAGTCAGAATAGATATTTGACATATGCTTCATCTGCAGTCTAGTTGCAAAACGATGACCCCCTATTTACATTGCATAGACCACAAAGCATTTTACCTCCTAAACAGGTAACGCAGCTGCTCTCAGGTCACTCCGCATCAACTACTGTCAACTTCTGATGCGTGTAATGAAATGGAAGTAGGTGAACTGACGCTAACAAGACTGTGTGAAATTAAATTTATCAGTAAGAGGTAAAAAACTAATGAAGCTAGGGAAGCTACCCAGATGACAAAGTAATCGATGCGCCCATCAGTAATCTGACAGTATAAAAGCCATAAGGAGAATGTCCGAGAACAAAATGGCACAGGCTTACTTAGTTTATCCCTCACGGTTTCTATGTTCCTCTAAGCCAGCATTTCCCTCGCTTTGACTGGACGCGTCTTCATAGCAACATTGACGAGCAAAATAGTTTTAGGCAAGGCTGCATTTGCAACATTGTGCATCCATACAGAACTCCTTGAAAATGCACAAGTGGCATCTCCAGCGGAAGCTACTCGGGCATAGAGCGAACCAAGCTGCCCAAAAATTGTGTTTAGATTGTTGGCTTTATTTTTGTACACTTATAAAGCTAGACTTTAGCCAGAAGTTTGAACATGTGAAGTTCATTTGCTGTAGTAGTAGTATGGACAACTGCTATGGTCCGTTGTATTCAATACTTCAACCTCAACAAAATGCAGTCAGGAATTGTGCTACTCACGTAAACATTCCATTCAGAATCCATGATTTTTTCGTCAAACTGAATATTTTTGGGTTCTCTTTCCTTGCTTTCTTTCTCAGCCTTGCTTCCATGGTCTGGGTTAATACCAAAAGTGCCCTGTGCAAAAGCAGGAAAAAACAATGCTAAATATTGCAGTAATGAAGCTGCTCATGAGCTTGTACCCAGATTTGTAGTAATTTCCAAAATATATTAAAAAGTTATGCAGGTCCTAAATGTTGAAATTCGGTGTCTCAAGGCTATTCATAAATGTTGTTTATACAGATATTTCTCCTTCTTAGAAATCACCCAATCTAACATAAATGTTAACCACTAATCTGCAGCAAAGTTTCACTGTACTGGTATTGATTTTATGCTGCAGCACTGACTTAGTGATTTAAGCATCTGCCTCACATGCGGATGGTGCGAGGTTCGATCCCCAGTGTGGCTGGGCGTCCGCCAGTGATGCAATGGGTACAAGCTTCCCTTGGCCTGCTGCTCGGCATATCTGCGGTATATTTGGGAACACTTGGAAAATAGGTCTTTTATGTCACATTGAGTTCAGAAACATATCATGAGCCATGGTCCTCTTTGGCCAAGGTTGCTTTTGCACCAATAAATTCTTCGTCATCCGCGGCAGCATTATACTCTTGCCACTTCGCTGACTAGTTACACGCACGCTCACTCGCACCATCTGCCAACTTGAATTTGAGGATGAAAAGACCTTCAGAAGAAGTGCTACAGGATGGTAGGACGTCACATTTGGACGTTAAACCTCCGACACCCCTCAATAAAGGCATAATCATTAATATTTAAAAAAAAGTCGTCTCTTTACTGCAACAGCCTATGAGATAGCATTCAGGGCACGTAGTACATATTTATACACTAATACAACCCTGAGAATCTGGATTATGCGACTATGTAAAGACCTCATTTTTGTTTCAGCCCACGCTGAGAATTAGCATCGAGGATGAACGAGAAAGTACCGAAGTTGGGTGCTTTAACTATGGAACACTGATTATATCTGGCAGCTTAAAAAAGGCACTCAGGGCAGAAAGTTGGCGTTCAATGGCAAATTAATGCGCCCTGAGATTGTTCTGTTACTAAAAATTGAGTTTTTGTAAGCTAGAAAAGACAAACGTTTAGTCGAAACGTCACTATTACCAGCCATCTCACAGGTGGACTGCAATAATTGTGAATGTGGATCACAGACGGTTGCCAGGCTTTTACTGCCACCTATTTCAAAACAAATGTCACGGGAACCATCCCCTCATATAAGTAATAAGTTTGAATCAAATCGGAGAGTTTAAATCAAATAGCAGGACAATGTTTTTGAACAATTCTCACAGTAAACACTATTTTGCGTTCAGACAAACGTCGTCAAAGTCAGAAAGAGACATAGGTGATTTTCACTGACAATGACCATGTGTCCTTAGAGCGGCGTTAAAGTTCCATCACCATAGGTACAGCAGGCTACTATTGGGAGGTGTTTTCAAGAGAAAATCTGTAGGATGCTTGCAGATACAACAGCAAGGACGAGACACCATCTTTGCAGATCTCTTGACACCACAATAAAGAAACTATGCTTATGTTAGCAGCTTTTTTTCTACAAAAAGGAGATGAAAATGCCCTCCAGAATGATTTAACTACACACCTTTGAACGAATTCCAAAGTAGACTACAATCTTTCAGCATAACAGACGTGAAAGGAAAAATAACTGGTGAATAACATGCAGAATACTGTAGTGACGTTCTCTAGCCGCTCCCAACACGTGGCGATCAACAAGAAGGTACTCCTCTGGGTTCCACAGGTCACCATCTAGGGTTAAGAGCACTGACAATGAAATGGCATTCTTAATAGTTCAAGTACTTCCAGTTTTCATTTCAGCATGTATTGCGCAACTAAATGTCAGAAAAAAAAATGAGACTAGTGCTAATGAATTGGGCGTACTGACACAGCTCCTGCATCATATGCTGATGCAACTGCAACAAAATGATGCTAAGTGGCTTCAAGTATGATTAGTTTTTATTTCAAGAATTTTCGTCACATTTTGGAACTTTGAAGAAACGCAACCTGTATTCCTCTGCTTAGTGTGCTAACAGAGGAGGTCACATTTTGCAATTATACAACCATCCAGTGCTGAAATACAAATGTATTTTGATAATCTAGGTTAAGTACAAAATAAATGAATTATTCAAGTCACAGCTTACAGTTGCAAGCATTTTATTTGCTCTGCATGACTTCAACAAACATCTCATCCAATCGACAAGCATCCAACAGTTAGGCATACGGGCATGCAGTTCGGAAAAATCGCCCTGCGAGCTGTCACATTAAAAAGCGTACATTGAAGGCGCAATACATGTAATGTGGTACCTGACGGTGCGAACATATATTTGGACACAGCGAATCGTGAATCCCGCGTAGGATGATATCAACAAGCTCATAATCAACATTGGTACCCGGTATGCACTTCTTCAAAGCGTCGTCAATTAAGGAGAGAAACGGCACGGTCTGCGCTTTCTAGTAATGGGTAGCCGACGCCTGTGCTCATGCATACATAACACACACTGCACTTCAGCAACGCGGGAGGTAGAGGTTCGTAGTCTGAGCCGCAAACGCGTGCGTCCCGCTGGCCTCTGTCTCGCAGGCGCTGCTCTCGCTCCACCAAGGCACGACATTCGCCCGTCGAAATCGCGTCCTTTCTGCAACGCATATTGCAGCAGTTTTTTTAGTCGGTGCTCTCGCAATTGAAGCAGTCGGCGGCAGAGAAATCCCGTTCGTGCACGTGGAAACTGCACTACTCCGATGAGCCGACGCACGCTAACACGAATCCAAAGGCAAAGAACGTAACTGCGTCAAGGGTGCCTCAAAAACGACGCTAATGTCGCAGTTAACAGAATATGTACTAAGCGAAAGATACCATTTGACCTCTCTTTCACGGCAGCCTCGGAAAGTCAACGCGAACCAAGACAGTTCAGTTCAGAACTCGAAGCCGTAGCGCAGCAAAACGCGCACACGTGGAAACTCAAACCTCCTTCAGCTGCTGCTCCAGAAAAAGCTATTAAACATAACTATACAGCATGAGGCAACAAATATTACAGCACTTCAACGAAGAAAAAAAAATGCTTCCGCAACTATCACCGTTTCATTCTGTTTTTCGTGATGGAAAGAGCGCGAACTCGACGAAACTGCAGCCTACCAAAAGTGCGCATATGTGGGAACTTCAAAACACCTTACATTGCTGGCACGCAACACGCCGTTCACAATAACTACATACCTGTTGAATGTAGCGAATATTGACGGCGTGCTGTGTGTGGCCACCTTATAACTGTAAAGGCTCTGTTATACTCCGACGTGCGTTCGCGTCAGCCCGCGGCTGCGGGAGTTGGCGACGTCAGGTTCGTCACGTTACGTTGACGCGAAAACAGAGCACACTTCCGCGACGCAGTACGCCGCCTTGACGCATGCGCATTTTAGTGCACTCGGCGTCCCTTCTTCACGAAGAGACGCAGACGGAGTGCAGTCTGGGTAACGTCGCCGGCGCGGAATGCAGCATGTCACATCTCGCGCCGGCTGCAGCCGGGGCGCGCTGACGGACGCCGGACGCGTCGGTAGCGCCGCGCTTCGGACTATAAAGTGTTGCGCGTTTGTTAGCGTAGCGTCGCTGTGCAGAGCGTGCGCGCGCGTCGACGTTACGCTGGAGTATATCAGCCCCTTAACTATCGAAGGTTCATATTCATGCTTTCTTGCACTGGCACATACAAGGAAAATAATCGCGCACTAAGTCGGCGCGTACCCATGCAAGGCGAAGTATACAGCAGTGCATGCGGTGCAAACACAAAGCAAGACGTCTATTCAAGAAAGTCATGAGAGCAAGTGCACAAAATCCAGCCAGTGAAGTCAAATGGCTTTCTGATACTTCGAGAGCACACACATCATTCGCATGCATCACTGCGCGATTAAGTTTTGAGAAAAGATTGCGACGTACCTGCAGCGGGAGTACAATACGTGGCCCAACGGATTCCAAACCAGCGCCGATAGCAGAGCCTTCGAAAATGGCGAGAATGGTGACGAATCGGGCGCCGAGCCGGCTGTTCCTTGCCGTATCTACGCCGCTCTGCGCATGCCCGGTTTCTCGCGAGTACCGTAACACAAGGTGCGTCGGCGCGCCAAGCAGTCGTCGCAGCGTCCACGCGCGTGCATGAGCGGCGGGGGACGAAAGGCGAGCGCATGACGCCGCTCCTCCTCTTTACTCTTTCCTTTCTTCTCTCCTAAAAGTCAATGCGCATGCGCGCGGCATGGTATACGGTGAGAATACCGTAGTTTACGTTTACGATGGCGACACCGCCTTTTTTACGCAATATTGGGCGTAAAAATAACGGTCTCTTTTTACAGTGTGCAGTCACAGCGAAAGCTGGAAGAGCAGCGTTTCTAGAGCCCATTGTAAGCTCTCTTGGGGCTACAATACAAGTACACTAGAAAGGTACCCACTACGCCATAAATCACAATTTTTGTGAAGTTGGGAAGCACCTACTAAGCCATTATTTGTCATTCTGGGGGAGACTCGAGGCCCCAGCTACACGTCTGTGGGCATTATGTGCACTTTGTTGACGCGACGACTGATGACGATGAAGAATTATGGCTCAGCCCTTTGTAATGGGTTGGAAGCTTTAAACGGTCCAGCAGTTATGTAATTTGCATTGGGTGACGCCCGGTCGCTATTTCCCTCTCCCGTCATGCTGTATAACATACGTTGACGTGGGAGAGAGACGGGGGGGGGGGCGAAGAACTTTACTGAGACCCCGAGGAAATGGATCATGCGCTTATGGGCTTCCTTGGCAATACAAGTGCACTTGCGAGGAACCCACTACGCTATAAATCATTGTAATTTTACTGAGACCCCGAGGAAATGGATCATGCGCTTATGGGCTTCCTTGGCAACCAATACAAGTGCACTTGCGAGGAACCCACTACGCTCTAAATCATTGTAACTTTACTGAGACCCCGAGGAAATGGATCATGCGCTATGGGCTTTTTTGGCAACCAATACAAGTGCACTTGCGAGGAACCCACTACGCTATACATTATTGTAATTTTTGAGAAGTAGGGCAGCAGGCACTGTGCCATTTTTCGTCATTCTACGGAGAGCCGCGGTACCTGCTAAACGCATGCAAGGCATTATGCGCACTTTGTTGATGCTGTGCCTGACGACGACGAAGAATTGTGGCAGAGCCCTGTAATGGGTTGGAAGCAAGGAGGTTTAAACCTCCTTGGTTGGAAGCATTCAACAACCTACTCGTTGCGCAATTCGCATTGCGTGACGCCTGGTTACAGAATTCGCGTTCTGCGACGCTTGGTGCTTATTTCACTCTTCTACCACGCTATATTGCATATGCTAATGTCGTTCCTTCCCGACATGAAGACTGTATACAGGAACTTTTTGCAAAGCAGTTTCAAGCACCGGCATGGCTCAGAGGTTGAATACTGGGCTCCCAAGCAGAGGGCCCAGGTTCGAACCTCGTTCCATCCTGGAATTTTTTTCTTATTTCGTTTTTTTTTCTTATTTCGAGCGATACTGGTTACGGACACCGGCGGCGGCGGCGGACAACTACGGCGCCAAAAACGGCCGGTGAAATGATCTCATAACAGCTTTCGCTGTAATATACCTCTGTTTCCTTTATCAATGTGACAAAGGTTCCAGCAGCATGCAGCTCTAAGCCTGTTGGCTTGCTTCCCACAATGCTGAGAAACCGCTCGGGCAGTGCTTCTAAGGCTATGCGTACTATACTGGAATGTAAATTTCCGAAGGCTTGTCCTGTGAACCGCGGCCCGTTTTTAGAAGCGAACCTGCAATGAATGAAATTACACGGTTGCCACGTTGCTCACATTTTGTGCAGCGAAAAATGCGTTTATTTGCCACAAGCACACGTTAAAGCCCATTTAATGTTTAGTTCAAATTTGACACAAAACGTCTGACAACCTTTTACAACATCAGCGCGATTAGGCCGCGTGGTTTCGTATCGTTAGCCATAGCAGACGATGGCAGCCCTCACAACGCCGTATAAGGCTTTATGTGGAGAGTAGCACTCTTCCGGACCAGTTAGTCGGCATTTCGTGCTGTCTGCGACGAAAATAAGACGCGAAAGCAGCTGCAGGCTGAGAGAGAGAGGGCTGGCGGAGGAGTCCAACCTTGTACGTCACACGGATGTCTCCGCATAGTGATGCTACAGTGAGGTCCGCGCAACCGACGTCGTTGTCTCGCACGGAGCGGCGGCCGAGGAGGATGCAGGCATGGTTCCTAATCTCTTAGAGGGTGTAACACCACTCGGTGTGGCCGCTCGCTTGTATACGAGCACGTGCAGGTGTTCCCTTATGTGTGGATCTTGGCACACTTCTCCGAAAGTGAGGGTGTTTACTTGTGACGCTGCAATCTTCGTCCAGCAATCCAGTCCCAGGTCGTAAATAAAAGCACAGCACAGTGCCTGGCTGTTGTCCTGAGGCCTTTCATTAGTCAGACATCCCGTCACGTAATAAAACTGCGTGCGGTCTTCTTTTCCTTGTTTTCCGGTCGTCAGAATTAGGTGCTCACTCGGAAGCACGGAGATTTTCGGCGTCTCTTTGCTGAGCCTGAACAAGATAAACTTTGGCGTGATGGTCAGGCATTTAGATACCTCCATAGGAGCGCCGCAGCCGTCTTCACACAGCAATTCTCGGGGTATGGTACTTGTATTTGTGATCCTCCAGAAGGTTGAATTCACAAGCTCTTGCACGTCCGAACCATCAAGGGCCGCCGGCACGGCCAAGTCGGCAATGCTTTGAATGTGGGAGAGTGCGTTCCCTATTCGGCAGGCTGTGCATAGTGACACATGTGTCACTACAGTTCTTACGTACGATGTCACGAATGAGCGGTGCGCTTCTTCGTATAATCCCCACTCTCGACGAGCTTCGGCGCTGGCAAAGTCCCCCATTGTGGTCGGTGAGGCCGAAAAGGTGCAAAAGAACGTACGGCGAAATTTTGTGGGGAGGTGCTGGGGTGCCCAGCCAGTTGTCTTCGTGGCGCAGTGGAGAAGGCGTATCGTTTCTCTGAAGTACAAGCAGGGGTCTCGGTATGTCATTGTTCTTATCGGTAGACTCACATGGTCAGGCATGAAAAGGCTGAGAACTTGCGCCATACTACAAAACTTCTGCCAAAGAGACGGCGTGTTGTATCCCTGGGTGGGCATCAGGAGCTCACAAAAGTTCCTGGCAGGGGCGTGTTCTAACACTTGAGCGTGACTTTGAAACCATGCTTGAAGATGTTCCCCAAGGTGTGGAGTCCTTAATAATACCAAGCCGACACCAGTGAAAAATGAGGTCTTCTTTTCCTGCCAAAGCAGGGCTTCTGTTTCTGTTCAAAAACCACCTCGTCTTCGATCGCCTTGTCACTGTGGCTCAGACCCACTATGGTGGATCAGCCAAGATCGGCTGGCTTTATAAACGTATCGAAACCCTATGAATATGGTAACTTGTAGAATATAAGAATAACGAGCCACAGAATAAATTTAGGTTCACGATAAAATGTAGAAAAACAAAACAAGGCTTTAATAAAATATTATCATGAAATTTCACCGACGATTAGGATACTGCCTACGTCATACCAGTGGCGATGTCGCGAGGTGCTGCCAACCCCAATGAGCACACATGCACGCTATTTAAAACCACATTAAAATATTTTAAAAGCAACGTTCGCCACTAATAATTGGTCACGTGTCCCCACGTATCCAGGAACATCAAACAACACAAACATCTCGAGGTTTCAATTTTGGTGTCAAGGGTCCTTTATTCTCTCCCCCCCCCCCTTATTTTTCGTTCAATCAGGCTGACGTGGTGCATCGCGTTCAGCGAAGGAGGCAGCAGCTATGGTTATATAGACGTTTTTACGTAAGACACGTGGGCGCTGTTGATGCTAAAACATTAGCGGGTACGGACAAACGGAGCCAGAAGCCTTCCTTGCTTTTTGACCCTTGAGTCATGGCTCTTACCCATTACGGGGAAGTGGCCATGAAAACGGTGGTTAATATAAGTGTAATGAAGGCAGTGGACATGCCTTTGATAAGAGAAAAAAATTTAAAGTGAGACAAAGCATGAGGAATTAATGGGTCGTCTAAGGTACAAAGAAAAATTGAAGAATGATTAGTTTATATAGAAATTAAGATAAGAATAGTACAATAATTCTCCTCGTGTCACCAAGAAATTCGCGTATGGCAGAAGCCATTTTTATTCCTCCATAGCAGAAACTATCGTGTCGCCATTATATTTTTTGTTTGTTTGTCCTTCTACACCATGGCACATGCCCACTCTGGGGGATTGACCAAGAATTCGTTGCATAAAGTTTGGAAGATAATTTGAAAAATGAAGAATGACAAAAAAAAATAAAAGGAAAAATGGACTGGTAGATACCGTATGAAATAAATACTGAAATGACAGTGCGATTGCGCTGGTAGACCAGACTGCCGTATTATACCTGATCAGAATAACTTCGAATAGATTTGTTAGATTTTAACGCTTTTTTTAATTACTTACCAAGTATTTGTTGGATTCAGAATTAAAATGGTGTACGTTTCGTAGCTTGAATGTAACTACACACCGTATCAAAGGCATTCCTGTGGGAATAACCTAAGCCTGAGGCACAGAAGCTAAGTACAATTTCTACCGTTAAGTTTAAACCTAACTCTGAAAGCCGAGTGATCAGAAGACGTTTTCCGATAAGCGGATATAGAGAGTTCACTTCTTCTTCTTCTTCTCTGCCTTTTCTGGCTAGGTGCTTGCTTGCCTTCTCTAATGTTACCGCGTTGTCAGTGTACACAGTGAGAGGCACTCCTGTATGAGCAAGAGACTCCCTGAAGGTAACAAAGAACTGTCCGATGAGAGGCACTCTGCCACTTCTAGATGTACCGATCTTTTTGTTGCGCTAGTAAATAGCACAATGTAAACATTGGTACACTTGGTGTCTATCTCGTTGAATTTCACGTACAACGGGTCTGCGAAATCGATTCCAACAAGTCCAAATGGGCGAGACATAGTAGCTCGATCTTCTGGCACTGGGGCATATTCCACATTCATTTGCTTCGTTCGGAATCGTTTGCAGAGGTAACAATTGTTGATCAATATCTTTGTCTCCTGGCGTGCGTGAACAATCCACAACCGCTCACGAATTACTGTCACTGTAGCTGATACTCCGCTATGTAAAACACGGCAATGTGCTTCCATAATCACAAGTCTCGTGAAGTCGTGGTTCTGAGGCTTATTATCCAAAACTTCTCTGCCACATTACACTCTTCTGCGGTAATACGTGGTGTTCGTGCGCCCCATAAAAGCGGGTCACTGTCTTCTTCTAGCATTCGTCAGCATCTTGAGCAGCTCCTTAAAGAGCGCATGGCGAAACGCATGTATTGCATCAAATTTTCGCAAACCCAGAATTTTCATGATGTGTGCAATTCTCCATGTCGGCTTTACATGTCGCCCTGCAGACATATTTTTTCCATATATTGGAGATATGGTGGAATTTAAATGATGGCTAAGCACTGTATGATCACCCAAACTACAAAGGCTCGTTTCATTTTTTCAGTGGATCTGGCTTAGCCACCTGAAAACAGCTCTGATCTATTCCCAGGATTTGGGGACATCTGTATGGGACGTCATCTCTCGGCAGCGCTAACGGCGCCCGGTCGTAAGTGAATGGGGACTAGGCAAAAAAAAAATCATAACTCACGAAATAACAAGTTATCGATATCCGTTCCCGTTTTTATGCAGTAGGGACCGATTGGAAGATTCTTGTAAATTTTGAAGTATCGCGCTACAGAGGGAGTCGCTTTCCAGGAGATTTGGACACCGCCTATAAAAACAAACGGGCCGGATTGTAAAATATTTAAATATTCTTGGAAGCTACATACTTTATCCCACGCAAGTATAATTTCGCCAGAATTTTCTAATGGGTCTGTGCTATATTGAACCGGGAGTCCACTTTGACAACCAGTCTTTTTTTTCTTCAGTTAAGACTTTTTTCCCATTTCCTGTTCAGTTATGGCAGGGCGCCGCCGCCTCCACTGAAAGATCGCGCTCCATGCAGATGTATCGAGTCACTGCATATATGCTTCCTCCAGGAGCCATATATCGTAACTCTTATGTCCCCTAAAACCCCTTGATTTGGTAAAGTACTGCTACTCCTTGTACTCGCCGCCGCCGTGTTAGCTCCTCGCCCCCTTCGCGTCCTCGCCGTTCTCCGCCGCTTTTTCTGCACGATGATTCGTCTGCGGTTGCCCTTGGAAACGCACGCATCTATCGCTTTGCTTGTATTTCTCTTTTTCGTTCGCGCCATCTTTCGCCTCGGCTCCACGCAGAGAACGTCGCGCGCGTTTTGTTTTCTGCGCTGTGTGCTGGCGCTATGCTGTGCTGTTGGGCCAGGAGAGCAGAAACAAGTGTAGAAACTGTTATGCACTCTTCTTGATACACCAAGGTAAGCGAGATGGCTTGCGCAAGGAGCAGTGGTTGCACAACATAGGCCGAAAGGACATTGTTTCGACAAACAACAGTGTTAATTCTTTGCGAGTTAAGGCGCCTTTCTTATTGCTCGTATCAAATCATGCCCGAATGCTGCATTTTAAATAGTCTTCCAACCTGCTCATCAACATTTTTTTCTTTGCGGCTGTTTGTGCGTTGCGTAAAAGTGGAGTTGTCCTCAATATGCTGCATATTCTGAAACTCCATCACCTCGCACGTTGTCAACTGTTATTCAGTCTTCTTGGCTGATGATTTCCGCTGCGAACAATTATGTGCGATGATACAGCTTCTCGATCGCGCTTGTCGTTATTGTTAGTATCCGTGTACCTTGATTTAGGTGCACGAGAAAAAACCGAGAAAAAACCGAGAAAACGAGAAATTTCCGAAGCCCTCCACTGTACGGCATCCCTGATAATCATACCTCGGTTTTGGGACGTCACACCCCAACAATTAAGAATTATTGTGCTGGCATGCACTCTATAATCCTTTCACAAAAAGAAATAGATCTTTTTATCCTCAGGTGACACGTGCGATACGTGTTTGTGCCGCAAAGAGGTGTTGTTGGCTGACGAGAGGTATGGGCACCAATCATGTTTGGTTGTTCTTTTCTTTGTTTTTTACTTTCTTGGTACATTATCCGGAAGGTGTTTTTTTTGTTAGCTTGCGATAAGCTTATGCGAAATTTGAAGAGTGACTTGAAAGGTAACCCAGCACCAGCCAAAGAAAAGGAAAAGAAATTCGTCGTTTTACCTTACGTTCACCAACTGTCACATAGGCTTAAAAGAGCACTGACACAAAATTTCAAAGGCGAGATAACCCGTGTGATGAATTTGTGTGGACACACACGCATCATCTACGAAATATCAACGGATAATATAGCCTAGAACATATTTAAAATCACGTTTAAAGTGCGCGTCGCGCCACTCCACGCGAAACGCGCCTTCGGTGTCCTTGTAAACAATCAACCGCCACCTGCGTCACGAGTTTGTGTCGGCTGCCACGACTGTTGCGGGCGCTCTCTCCCACTCTCTCCTAGCAGACCTTTTCAACGGAAAGAAGGGGAGACTTGCACGGGAGCACAAAGGCTGATGTCCTTGCCTCGGCAGTGCATCTTGGGGGGGTCACGCATATTTATAACGCCTCAGAGGGCATTGTAGCAGCACCCAGGAAACCTTCGTTGAAAAGAGTTGTCGACGCGGTGCTCATGTGCACGCGGTTTTGTGTGCTCACGCAGCCAGCTATGTTTACATAGCCCCCACTCTGGGTCCTGCCTCCCTCGGCGCTCTCTGAAACCGAAACTGTGGCTGGGCGCTATAAAACCGTCTCCAGATAATTAACGGTTGCGCGCTCGAGCAAACGAGCTTTCCAGCCGTGATAAGTGGGTCGTTAACTACTTATCGCAACAGAAAAAACAAGATGCAATATTTTGGTGTCAGTGCTCCTTTAAGAAGGTGGGTTCACGTCATGGTATTGAAGTAGTTTTCGCGGCCAAGAATGAGGTCGGCAATGCTTGCGCGGCGGTGCGGAAACGCGCCGAAAAAGGCCCGTTGGTGAACAATGAATGCTCCATCAAGCACAAGTATATGTTTGTACCATGTGCCATTGGAGTTGTAAGAACATACCCTTCGCGTGCGGAAACGTTTATATTGGTCAGACAGGACGTTGTGTAAATACGAGACTGAGGGAGCACCAAAATTCCCTCGGAAGTACAGTGCCCGTGACACACTTGGCCATACACTGCCGGGAATGCGGGTGCACGCCACAATTTCGAGAGCGAGGGTTATTTTCCGCCACCGGGACCAGCTGACAAGGGAAATATTTGAGACCCAGAGAATTCAAAAGGCAGGGCAAAATTGCATCAGTCAGCAGTCAATTGCCGTCCATGACAATTAAATATTTTTTTTAGATTATTGTAACCGCTGACGTTGTTAAAGGGGTACTAACACAAAATTTCGCGGCCGAGATAGCCTGCTGGATCGATTCCCGTGTACGTGCGTGTACCATCTGCAAAATATCGACAGCGAATGAAGCTTGGAAGGTATTTTATATGAATTTTGAAGTTCGCGAGCGCGATCCAGCATTATAGGCCGCACCTGGTGCATTGACACCCTCGGAGGTGACCCGAGGTGACCCCCCTACTTCCCCTACGCAACCGTTGCAGCCGGTACAAGTTATGATGACGTCGTAGCCGCAATTTCTGTTTTGACGCGCTTCCCGACGAATCGCTCCTCGCCAACGGGTCAAATCTGAAGTGATCCGCCACGTCGAAAATTCCTTCCATCCCCGTCGCAAGAAAATCGTCGCCATCAGACGACGATGAGCTCGACGACGACAGACCGCGCGGAAATGCGTCACTGTTCTGTGTGCTCACGTGACCGAGCGTTTCACTCGCTAGGTGGTGATAGTTGCACCCGGCGGCTTGTCGTCTTTGGAGCTCTGTCAAACCGAAACTGAGGCTGTGTCGGTAATGAGGGGCTTGTAATTAATTATCTGTCGCGCGCTGCAGCAAACGATGTGCCGTCTTATGACTAACAGGCCCCCAGCAACACATTGCAGGAAAAAAACGCGGGGCGAAAATTTTTGTGTCAGGATGCCTCGTGCCACACACAAGTGTTTTCTTCTTTTTTCCTTGCCTTTTGAGAGCATGCGCAAAAAATGTATATGTTTGGCGTTTCTTCATTAAATGCTCAGTTGAAAGTCAGCGCTCGTGTTGTGTCCCTCCTTTACTCGGTCTTCGTCTTTTGCGCTGTTTACATCGACCAGCGGGTATGTGTGCACGGTCCCGGAGTTTTAATTGCCAAGCTTAAATAGCTCCACTGATAAAACTTCTCGAAATGAATCTCGTCGGGCTACTCATTTCTGTGGAGATTCTTTCTTATTGGTGTTTGTCCACTGCTCACGTAGTCGCAATCACAACTGGCATGACCCCCTTGTTGCTTTGGCTCTGGCTCACAATTTCTTTCGGACCGCTTTTAAATGCCAAGCATTTCTTAGCCAACCAAAGGCAATCTATCTATCTATCTATCTATCTATCTATCTATCTATCTATCTATCTATCTATCTATCTATCTATCTATCTATCTATCTATCTATCTATCTATCTATCTATCTATCTATCTATCTATCTATCTATCTATCAGACGCCTACGTCTGGGTCCTCTTGTGGTCGCCTCCTTAACTTGGTGCAAACTAAAATTTGTATAGGAGGGTAAGAGGGTTTGACGAATACGACTGCCTTGTCATGACATGAATCAGGTGAAAATCTTGTCGCGTATGTCGTCAAACCCTTTCCTCGAAACACGTCTGGTACATACCCGTATACCACGGGCCGCGCTAAGCGGATATGCTCCACAGGTGATTGACAGTTTATATTTACTCAGGAACAGCGAGAACAGACATTGGTAATTGAAATGCGAGAGCGTTAAAGGGACACTTAAGGCAAAGAAAAATTTATATCAGAGTGAAAGCTCAATGTATGACAACGTCTAAAACGGCAATAATATCAACAGCAGTGCCCTAGTTACCGAGAAATTAAGCTAAGTGTATCACACGATGAGCGCCACGAGCGGGACATTTTGGAAGTGATCCCGATGACGTGAGAGACTCCGACTACAATTAATCACTCGTAATCAAACTAGCCGCAATAAAAAAGAACCTTCCGTGCATCAAGAGACGTAATAAAAAGCTGCTTGTTCGTTTCTGTTTGATTCATGGATAAAAGAAGCTCTTTCGCTTTGCTATGGGTAACGGCGCGCGTGGCGAACTGCGCTTCGCCCGGCGCCCTTCTTCGCTCACGCGGTCGCGTCTCAGTGGTAGTTTCAGTATCGCGTACTACCGCGTGCATTTTGCACGCTCGTGAAAGTCGCTCTCACAGAAAGTTCGACAAAATGCCGCATGCACGTGATGTTGCCGGATGCCCGAATTGTGCTCGCCGCCAGTGCACGCCGCCGCGCAGTAAAGACGGGCAACATTGGGCACGGCAACAGTGACGAGAAAAAGACCGCTTTCAGGCGGGTGATTTAAAGTGCGCTAACGCGATGCGGACCACAAAAACGTGATTTTATTTCAAAATAAGCACTTCCTTCGCACAAAAGTAGCACTATGAGGTTTCTGGACCGCTATTTTAACAATCAACGTCGATTTAATATTTGCCATTGGTGTCCCTTTAAGAAAAACAGACATGGGCAGCGTTGTCCCGAGGAATGCAAAGAATAAAAATCACCATCCCAGCAGGAATCGAACTCAAGCATTCTGCGTGGCAGTCAGGTATTCTGCCACTGATCCACGCCAGGTATTCCAACTGCTTTGGAAGAAGACCCTATGCAGGCGTAATATCTGTATAACGTCAATTGTGGTTGCACTGCTGGCAATCTAAGTTTATACAAAAGCAATAAACATTACATTTGCACTCCTATTATGCAGGCGTCATGTCGGGATAACGTCAATTGTGGTTCCAGTGTTGGCTCCACTTTTATAGCAGTTTATTAAACATAACTTTTGTATTTCTATGATTCAGCAAGCTATATTCAAGCGTCGCTTCACCTCGAAGGAATACTCTAACAAACCTCACGCATGATATTCCCATCATCGCACTGTAAAGTGCACTTCGTTTCCATAATACTGACGTCTGTGCTCTAAGATCGCTGACGTTACTTCAGACGATAAGTTTAAACGCCAGAGTGTGTACACTACTGCTACACTCGCAAAAACATGTCAATCCACCTCGTAACGCATGTCACATGTCACAAAGCCAAGAAGTGCAGCACAGACAATTAGTCGCCGACTGCTTTGCATGAAACCGATTCCCACAACGCGTGGGATCTGCCGAATTCTTTCTCCAAAGCGTCATGTAAAGTTTCCTTGCACCACCTACACGCCAATATTCGGAAGCCATATCGTCATCAACATAATTCGATTGCGTCCTATTCTAACTATTCTATAAGTCATTAGTCATACAATTCATACGTGACCACTTTTATCTATATCTCATTCGTTTCTTTGCCAATCCCCCAGAGTGGGTGTGAGCCATTCATAAAGGAAATCATCATCATCATCACCACCATCCACCACAGTTCCACGGCAGCTTCTCGACGAGGTCGTCCGCATCTCCTTGGAGGTAACGAATGCATTTTAGGGGCGAAGCTCCTTTAGCTGGGGCCTTGTCTCCCGCCGCGCCGTAGACAGCCGCTAGTACTCGAAGCGCTCGCTCTCGCGCTCGCGCCAAAGAGAAGTTTTCTTCCTCTTGTTCTTCGAGCGCCTTGATGATGATGCCAGTGAGAAAAATTTCATAATCGCAGCATATCCACGAAGTGAATGATGATGAGTGGACGCAGGCAAAACCATATATAAAAAGTGAAGAAGAGGAAGCAAGCGAGAAATACAGAGAAAAAAAAAACATAGGAAGAAAACTAGAAATAGAGAGGAGGAAAGCAAGAGAAAATGGAAGAGAAACAAATAAGGCTGCCCAGCTCCGCACTTCCTTCAGGCTCGATCAGAGGGACGTGCATTGACCCTGTCTTCTCAAATTTCAGGTTGGATCCCATGCGAGAACCTCTGGCTTTACATTTCACCGATCATAAGGCGGTCATAATGAAGGGAAAACGCCGCCCACATCTCAACACCATATACACAGTGTGATTAATAAACAACTTTGTATATAATGTACACATGTGTTGTCACGTCTTTGCATGATTGTGTGGACAATGTACGGGGGGATTCACGGTTAATGATCCCCCCCGAGCTTCGCTTACTCGTCATCATTCACTTCGTGGACATGCTGTGATTTTTTTTTTTTATTTTGGCAGAAATGAGAAGATTGTTACATCGGCGGCAAAGGCCATGCCTCGAGGCTCACTACTGGAGACGCGAGCGCTGCAATCTCTGTGACGCGCAGGGTTGGATCACGTGATCTCACCCCGCATCGGCAAAGGAAGGCGGATGGTTGAATGTGTTGCTTTTAACCACAATTTCCTGTAGTTTCCCCCTTTTAACCGCGCTGTTTTGATCTCACTTCATGTGTGTGATCACATCAACACACCAGGTGGAAAACTGCATTCATAGTTATCGGCGGCATGATACTTTACTGCTCCGTGCCACAGTGCGCTACGTAGTACGCGTACGAGCCAGGCGTGAGGTTTCACTCTTCCCTTATCTTGCTTTGCAAGAATATGATCCCGCTGTCACCTGTTTTCCCTTGCTCCACTGCTGACCCGAAGGTCGCGGGATCGAATCCCGGCCGCGGCGGCCGCATTTTCGGTTGAGGCGAAAATGATTGAGGCCCGTGTACTTGATTTGGGTTCACGTTGAATAACCTCAGGTTGTCAAAATTTCCGGATCCCTCCGCTTCGACGTCCCTCATAATCATATTGTGGGCGTTTACTTTGCGCTTATGATGGCTCGAAACGGCATTCCTTGGTGTCGAGTTCGACCAGCTCCAGAAAGGCAATATCTTGATTTCGGGACGTTAAACCCGGAGAATTATAAAAGACGCCAGGCCTGCGCTGAAACCGCAGCACAGTCACAGCGAAAGCTGGAAGAGCGGCGTTTCTAGAACCCGTTGTAAGCTCCCTTGGGGCTACAATACAAGTACACTAGACAGGTACCCACTACGCCATAAATCACAATTTTTCTGAAGTCGGGAAGCACCTACTAAGCCATTATTCGTCATTCTGCGGAGAAGAGAGGCACCAGCTGCACGTCTGTAGGCATTATGTGCACTTTGTTGACGCAACGACTGATGACGACGAAGAATTATGGCTCAGCCCTTCGTAATGGGTTGGAAGCTTTAAACGGCCCAGCAGTTATGTAATTTGCATTGGGTGACGCCCGGTCGCTATTTCCCTCTCCCGTCATGCTGTATAACATACGTTGAAGTGGGAGAGAGACGGGGGGGGGGGCGAAGAACTTTACTGAGACCCCCAGGAAATGGATCATGCGCTTATGGGCTACTTTAGCAACCAATATAAGTGCACTTGCGAGGAACCCACTACGCTCTAAATCATTGTAATTTACTGAGACCCCGAGGAAATGGATCATGCGCTTATGGGCTTCCTTGGCAACCAATACAAGTGCACTTGCGAGGAACCCACTACGCTATTAATCATTGTAATTTTACTGAGACCCCGAGGAAATGGATCATGCGCTATGGGCTTTTTTGGCAACCAATACAAGTGCACTTGCGAGGAACCCACTACGCTATAAATTATTGTAATTTTTGAGGAGTAGGGCAGCAGGCACTGTGCCATTTTTCGTCATTCTACGGAGAGCCGCGGTACCTGCTAAACGCATGTAAGGCATTATGCGCACTTTGTTGATGCTGTGCCTGATGACGACGAAGAATTATGGCAGAGCCCTGTAATGGGTTGGAAGCAAGGAGGTTTAAACCTCCTTGGTTGGAAGCATTCAACAACCTACTCGTTGCGCAATTCGCATTGTGTGACGCCTGGTTACAGAATTCACGTTGTGCGACGCTTGGTGCTTATTTCACTCTTCTACCACGCTATATTGCATATGCTAATGTGGTTCCTTCCCGACATGAAGACTGTATACAGGAACTTTTTGCAAAGCAGTTTCAAGCACCGGCATGGCTCAGAGGTTGAATACTGGGCTCCACGCAGAGGGCCCAGGTTCGAACCTCATTCCATCCTGGAATTTTTTTCTTATTTCGTTTTTTTTTCTTATTTTGAGCGATACTGGTTACGGACACCGGCGGCGGCGGCGGACAACTACGGCGCCAAAAACGGCCGGTGAAATGATCTCATAACAGCTTTCGCTGTAATATACCTCTGTTTCCTTTATCAATGTGACAAAGGTTCCAGCAGCATGCAGCTCTAAGCCTGTTGGCTTGCTTCCCACAATGCTGAGAAACCGCTCGGGCAGTGCTTCTAAGGCTATGCGTACTATACTGGAATGTAAATTTCCGAAGGCTTGTCCTGTCAACCGCGGCCCGTTTTTAGAAGCGAACCTGCAATGAATGAAATTACACGGTTGCCACGTTGCTCACATTTTGTGCAGCGAAAAATGCGTTTATTTGCCACAAGCACACGTTAAAGCCCATTTAATGTTTAGTTCAAATTTGACACAAAACGTCTGACAACCTTTTACAACATCAGCGCGATCAGGGCGCGTGGTTTCGTATCGTTAGCCACAGCAGACGACGGCAGCCCTCACAACGGCGTATAAGGCTTTATGTGGAGAGTAGCACTCTTTCGGACCAGTTCGTCGGCATTTCGTGCTGTCTGCGACGAAAATGAGACGCGAAAGCAGCTGCAGGCTGAGAGAGAGAGGGCTGGCGGAGGAGTCCAACCTTGTACGTCACACGGATGTCTCCGCATAGTGATGCTACAGTGAAGTCCGCGCAACCGACGTCGTTGTCTCGCACGGAGCGGCGGCCGAGGACGATGCAGGCATGGTTCCTAATCTCTTAGAGGGTGTAACACCACTCGGTGTGGCCGCCCGCTTGTATACGAGCACGTGCAGGTGTTCCCTTATGTGGGGATCTTGGCACACTTCTCCGAAAGTGAGGGTGTTTACTTGTGACGCTGCAATCTTCGTCCAGCAATCCAGTCCCAGGTCGTAAATAAAAGCATAGCACAGTGCCTGGCTGTTGTCCTGAGGCCTTTCATTAGTCAGACATCCCGTCAAGTAATAAAACTGCGTGCGGTCTTCTTTTCCTTGTTTTCAGGTCGTCAGAATTAGGTGCTCTCTCGAAGCACGGAGATTTTCGGCGTCTCTTTGCTGAGCCTGAACAAGATAAACTTTGGCGTGATGGTCAGGCATTTAGATACCTCCATAGGAGCGCCGCAGCCGTCTTCACACGGCAATTCTCGGGGTATGGTACTTGTATTTGTGTCGGTGAGGCCGAAAAGGTGCAAAAGAACGTACGGCGAAATTTTGTGGGGAGGTGCTTGGGTGCCCAGCCAGTTGTCTTCGTGGCGCAGTGGAGAAGGCGTATCGTTTCTCTGAGGTACAAGCAGGGGTCTCGGTATGTCATTGTTCTTATCGGTAGACTCACATGGTCAGGCATGAAAAGGCTGAGAACTTGCGCCATACTACAAAACTTCTGCAAAAGAGACGGCGTGTTGTATCCCTGGGTGGGCATCAGGAGCTCACAAAAGTCCCTGGCAGGGGCGTGTTCTAACACTTGAGCGTGACTTTGAAACCATGCTTGAAAATCTTCCCCAAGGTGTGGAGTCCTTAATAATATCAAGCAGACACCAGTGAAAAATGAGGTCTTCTTTTCCTGCCAAAGCAGGGCTTCCATGCCTGTTTCTGTTCAAAAACCAGCTCGTCTTCGATCGCCTTCTCACTGGCTCAGACCCACTATGGCGGATCAGCCAAGATCGGTTGGCTTTATAAACGTATTGAAACCCTATGAATATGGTAACTAGTAGAATATAAGAATAACGAGCCACAGAATAAATTTAGGTTCACGATAAAATGTAGAAAAACAAAACAAGGCTTTAATAAAATATTATCATAACAAAATTTCACCGACGATCAGGATACTGCCTACGTCATACCAGTGGCGATGTCGCGAGGTGCTGCCAACCCGAATGAGCACACATGCACGCTTACTATAAAACCACATTAAAATATTTTAAAGGCAACGTTCGCCACTAATAATTGGTCACATGTCCCCACGTGTACAGGAACGTCAAACAACACAAACATCCCGAGGTTTCAATTTTGTTGTCAAGGGTCCTTTATTCTCTCCCCGCCCCCCTTATTTTTCGTACAATTAGGCTGACGTGGTGCATCGCGTTCAGCGAAGGAGGCAGCAGCTATGGTTATAAAGACGATTTTACGTAAGACACGTGGGCGCTGTTGATGCTAAAACATTAGCGGGTACGGACAAACGGAGCCAGAAGCCTTCCTAGCTTGTTGACCCTTGAGTCTTGGCTCTTACCCACTACGGGGGAGTGGCCATGAAAACGGTGGTTAATATAAGTGTAATGAAGGCAGTGGACATGCGTTTGATAAGAGAAAAAAATTAAAAGTGAGACAAAGCATGAGGAATTAATGGGTCGTCTAAGGTACAAAGAAAAATTGAAGAATGATTAGTTTATATAGAAATAAAGATAAGAATAGTACAATACTTCTCCTCGTCTCACCAAGGAATTCGCGTATGGCAGAAGCCATTTTTATTCCTCCATAGCAGAAACTATCGTGTCGCCATTATATTTTTTGTTTGTTTGTCCTTCTACATCATGGCACATGCCCACTCTGGGGGATTGACCAAGAATTCGTTGTATAAAGTTTGGAAGATAATTTGAAAAATGAAGAATGACAAAAAAATAAAAGGAAAAATGGACTGGTAGATACCGTATGAAATAAATACTGATATGACAGTGCGATTGCGCTGGTAGACCAGACTGCCGTATTAACCTGATCAGAATAACTTCGAATTGATTTGTTAGATTTTAACGCTTTTTTTAATTACTTACCAAGTATTTGTTGAATTCAGAATTAAAATGGTGTACGTTTTGTAGCTTGAATGTAACTACACACCGTATCAAAGGCATTCCTGTGGGAATAACCTAAGCCTGAGGCACCGAAGCTAAGTACAATTTCTACCGTTAAGTTTAAACCTAACTCTTAAAGCCGAGTGATCAGAAGACGTTTTCTGATTGGTTGGTTGGTCCTCAGTTACTTGGCGCAACCCACCACGGGGTATCGGCCATGAAACAGGCGGTACCTTATAAGCGGATATAGAGAGTTCACTTCTTCTTCTTTTTCTCTGCCTTTTCTGGCTAGGTGCTTGCTTGCCTTCTTTAATGTTACCGCGTTGTCAGTGTACACAGTGAGAGGCACTCCTGTATGAGCAAGAGACTCCCTGAAGGTAACAAAGAACTGTCCGATGAGAGGCACTCTGCCACTTCTAGATGTACCGATCTTTTTGTTGCGCTAGTAAATAGCACAATGTAAACCTTGGTACACTTGGTGTCTATCTTGTTGAATTTCACGTACAACGGGTCTGCAAAATCGATTCCAACAAGTCCAAATGGGCGAGACATAGTAGCTCGATCTTCTGGCACTGGGGCATATTCCACATTCATTTGCTTCGTTCGGAATCGTTTGCAGAGTAACAATTGTTGATCAATATCTTTGTCTCCTGGCGTGCGTGAACAATCCACAACCGCTCACGAATTACTGTCACTGTAGCTGATACTCCGCTATGTAAAACACGGCAATGTGCTTCCATAATCACAAGTCTCGTGAAGTCGTGGTTCTGAGGCTTATTATCCAAAACTTCTCTGCCACATTCAACTCTTCTGCGGTAATACGTGGTGTTCGTGCGCCCCATAAAAGCGGGTCACTGTCTTTTCTAGCATTCGTCAGCATCTTGAGCAGCTCCTTAAAGAGCGCATGGCGAAACGCATGTATTGCCTCAAATTTTCGCAAACCCAGAATTTTCATGATGTGTGCAATTCTCCATGTCGGCTTTACATGTTGCCCTGCAGAGATATTTTTTCCATATATTGAAGATATGATGGAATTTAAATGATGGCTAAACACTGTATGATCACCCAAACTACAAAGGCTCGTTTCATTTTTTCAGTGGATCTGGCTTAGCCACCTGAAAAGAGCTCTGATCTATTCCCAGGATTTGGGGACATCTGTATGGGACGTCATCTCTCGGCAGCGCTAACGGCGCCCGGTCGTAAGTGAATGGGGACTAGGCAAAAAAAAATCATAACTCACGAAATAAGTAGTTATCAAAATCCGTTCCCGTTTTTATGCAGTAGGGACCGATTGGAAGATTCTTGTAAATTTTGAAGTATCGCGCTACAGAGGGAGTAGATTTAGACACCGCCTTTAAAAACAAACGGGCCGGATTGTAAAATATTTAAATATTCTTGGAAGCTACATACTTTATCCCACGCAAGTATAATTTCGCCAGAATTTTCTAATGGGTCTGTGCTATATTGAACCGGGAGTCCACTTTGACAACCAGTCTTTTTTTTCTTCTGTTAAGACTTTTTTCCCATTTCCTGTTCAGTTATGGCAGGGCGCCGCCGCCTCCACTGAAAGATCGCGCTCCATGCAGATGTATCGAGTCACTGCATATATGCTTCCTCCAGGAGCCATATATCGTAACTCTTATGTCCCCTAAAACCCCTTGATTTGGTAAAGTACTGCTACTCCTTGTACTCGCCGCCGCCGTGTTAGCTCCTCGCCCCCTTCGCGTCCTCGCCGTTCTCCGCCGCTTTTTCTGCACGATGATTCGTCTGCGGTTGCCCTTGGAAACGCACGCATCTATCGCTTTGCTTGTATTTCTCTTTTTCGTTCGCGCCATCTTTCGCCTCGGCTCCACGCAGAGAACGTCGCGCGCGTTTTGTTTTCTGCGCTGTGTGCTGGCGCTATGCTGTGCTGTTGGGCCAGGAGAGCAGAAACAAGTGTAGAAACTGTTATGCACTCTTCTTGATACACCAAGGTAAGCGAGATGGCTTGCGCAAGGAGCAGTGGTTGCACAACATAGGCCGAAAGGACATTGTTTCAACAAACAACAGTGTTAATTCTTTGCGAGTTAAGGCGCCTTTCTTATTGCTCGTATCAAATCATGCCCGAATGCTGCATTTTAAATAGTCTTCCAACCTGCTCATCAACATTTTTTTCTTTGCGGCTGTTTGTGCGTTGCGTAAAAGTGGAGTTGTCCTCAATATGCTGCATATTCTGAAACTCCATCACCTCGCACGTTGTCAACTGTTATTCAGTCTTCTTGGCTGATGATTTCCGCTGCGAACAATTATGTGCGATGATACAGCTTCTCGATCGCGCTTGTCGTTATTGTTAGTATCCGTGTTCCTTGATTTAGGTGCACGAGAAAAAACCGAGAAAAAACCGAGAAAAAACCGAGAAAACGAGAAATTTCCGAAGCCCTCCACTGTACGGCATCCCTGATAATCATACCTCGGTTTTGGGACGTCACACCCCAACAATTAAGAATTATTGTGCTGGCATGCACTCTATAATCCTTTCACAAAAAGAAATAGATCTTTTTATCCTCAGGTGACACGTGCGATACGTGTTTGTGCCGCAAAGAGGTGCTGTTGGCTGACGAGAGGTATGGGCACCAATCATGTTTGGTTGTTCTTTTCTTTGTTTTTTACTTTCTTGGTACATTATCCGGAAGGTGTTTTTTTTGTTAGCTTGCGATAAGCTTATGCGAAATTTGAAGAGTGACTTGAAAGGTAACCCAGCACCAGCCAAAGAAAAGGAAAAGAAGAAATTCGTCGTTTTACCTTACGTTCACCAACTGTCACATAGGCTTAAAAGAGCACTGACACAAAATTTCAAAGGCGAGATAACCCGTGTGATGAATTTGTGTGGACACACACGCATCATCTACGAAATATCAACGGATAATATAGCCTAGAACATATTTAAAATCACATTTAAATTGCGCGTCGCGCCACTCCACGCGAAACGCGCCTTCGGTGTCCTTGTAAACAATCAACCGCCACCTGCGTCACGAGTTTGTGTCGGCTGCCACGATTGTTGCGGGCGCTCTCTCCCACTCTCTCCTAGCAGACCTTTTCAACGGAAAGAAGGGGAGACTTGCACGGGAGCACAAAGGCTGATGTCCTTGCCTCGGCAGTGCATCTTGGGGGGGTCACGCATATTTATAACGCCTCAGAGGGCATTGTAGCAGCACCCAGGAAACCTTCGTTGAAAAGAGTTGTCGACGCGGTGCTCATGTGCACGCGGTTTTGTGTGCTCACGTAGCCAGCTATGTTTACATAGCCCCCACTCTGGGTCCTGCCTCCCTCGGCGCTCTCTGAAACCGAAACTGTGACTGGGCGCTATAAAACCGTCTCCAGATAATTAACGGTTGCGCGCTCGAGCAAACGAGCTTTCCAGCCGTGATAAGTGGGTCGTTAACTACTTATCGCAACAGAAAAAACAAGATGCAATATTTTGGTGTCAGTGCTCCTTTAAGAAGGTGGGTTCACGTCATGGTATTGAAGTAGTTTTCGCGGCCAAGAATGAGGTTGGCAATGCTTGCGCGGCGGTGCGGAAACGCGCCGAAAAAGGCCCGTTGGTGAACAATGAATGCTCCATCAAGCACAAGTATATGTTTGTACCATGTGCCATTGGAGTTGTAAGAAGATACCCTTCGCGTGCGGAAACGTTTATATTGGTCAGACAGGACGTTGTGTAAATACGAGACTGAGGGAGCACCAAAATTCCCTCGGAAGTACAGTGCCCGTGACACACTTGGCCATACAATGCCGGGAATGCGGGTGCACGCCACAATTTCGAGAGCGAGGGTTATTTTCCGCCACCGGGACCAGCTGACAAGGGAAATATTTGAGACCCAGAGAATTCAAAAGGCAGGGCAAAATTGCATCAGTCAGCAGTCAATTGCCGTCCATGACAATTAAATATTTTTTTTAGATTATTGTAACCGCTGACGTTGTAAAGGGGTACTAACACAAATTTCGCGGCCGAGATAGCCTGCTGGATCGATTCCCGTGTACGTGCGTGTACCATCTGCAAAATATCGACAGCGAATGAAGCTTGGAAGGTATTTTATATGAATTTTGAAGTTCGCGAGCGCGATCCAGCATTATAGGCCGCACCTGGTGCATTGACACCCTCGGAGGTGACCCGAGGTGACCCCCCTACTTCCCCTACGCAACCGTTGCAGCCGGTACAAGTTATGATGACGTCGTAGCCGCAATTTCTGTTTTGACGCGCTTCCCGACGAATCGCTCCTCGCCAACGGGTCAAATCTGAAGTGATCCGCCACGTCGAAAATTCCTTCCATCCCCGTCGCAAGAAAATCGTCGCCATCAGACGACGATGAGCTCGACGACGACAGACCGCGCGGAAATGCGTCACTGTTCTGTGTGCTCACGTGACCGAGCGTTTCACTCGCTAGGTGGTGATAGTTGCACCCGGCGGCTTGTCGTCTTTGGAGCTCTGTCAAACCGAACTGAGGCTGTGTCGGTAATGAGGGCTTGTAATTAATTATCTGTCGCGCGCTGCAGCAAACGATGTGCCGTGTTATGACTAACAGGCCCCCAGCAAACACATTGCAGGAAAAAAACGCGAGGCGAAAAATTTTTGTGTCAGGATGCCTCGTGCCACACACAAGTGTTTTCTTCTTTTTTCCTTGCCTTTGAGAGCATGCGCAAAAAATGTATATGTTGGTGTTTCTTCATTAAATGCTCAGTTGAAAGTCAGCGCTCGTGTTGTGTCCCTCCTTTACTCGGTCTTCGTCTTTTGCGCTGTTTACATCGACCAGCGGGTATGTGTGCACGGTCCTGGAGTTTTAATTGCCAAGCTTAAATAGCTCCACTGATAAAACTTCTCGAATGACTCTCGTCGGGCTACTCATTTCTGTGGAGATTCTTCCTTATTGGTGTTTGTCCACTGCTCACGTAGTCGCAATCACAACTGGCATGACCCCCTTGTTTGCTTTGGCTCTGGCTCGCAATTTCTTTCGGACCGCTTTTAAATGCCAAGCATTTCTTAGCCAACCAAAGGCAATCCTATCTTCTATCTATCTATCTATCTATCTAATCTATCTATCTATCTATATCTATCTATCTATCTATCTATCTATCTATCTATCTATCTATCTCTATCTATCTATCTATCTATCTATCTATCTATCTATCTATCTATCTATCTATCTATCAGACGCCTACGTCTGGGTCCTCTTGTGGTCGCCTCGTTAACTTGGTGCAAACTAAAATTTGTATAGGAGGGTAAGAGGGTTTGACGAATACGACTGCCTTGTCATGACATGAATCAGGTGAAAATCTTGTCGCGTATGTCGTCAAACCCTTTCCTCGAAACACGTCTGGTACATACCCGTATACCACGGGCCGCGCTAAGCGGATATGCTCCACAGGTGATTGACAGTTTATATTTACTCAGGAACAGCGAGAACAGACATTGGTAATTGAAATGCGAGAGCGTTAAAGGGACACTTAAGGCAAAGAAAAATTTATATCAGAGTGAAAGCTCAATGTATGACAACGTCTAAAACGGCAATAATATCAACAGCAAGTGCCCTAGTTACCGAGAAATTAAGCTAAGTGTATCACACGATGAGCGCCACGAGCGGGACATTTTGGAAGTGATCCCGATGACGTGAGAGACTCCGACTACAATTAATCACTCGTAATCAAACTAGCCGCAATAAAAAAGAACCTTCCGTGCATCAAGAGACGTAATAAAAAGCTGCTTGTTCGTTTCTGTTTGATTCATGGATAAAAGAAGCTCTTTCGCTTTGCTATGGGTAACGGCGCGCGTGGCGAACTGCGCTTCGCCCGGCGCCCTTCTTCGCTCACGCGGTCGCGTCTCAGTGGTAGTTCAGTATCGCGTACTACCGCGTGCATTTTGCACGCTCGTGAAAGTCGCTCTCACAGAAAGTTCGACAAAATGCTCGCATGCACGTGATGTTGCCGGATGCCCGAATTGTGCTCGCCGCCAGTGCACGCCGCCGCGCAGTAAAGGACGGGCAACATTGGGCACGGCAACAGTGACGAGAAAAAGACCGCTTTCAGGCGGGTGATTTCAAGTGCGCTAACGCGATGCGGACCACGAAAACGTGATTTTATTTCAAAATAAGCACTTCCTTCGCACAAAAGTAGCACTATGAGGTTTCTGGACCGCTATTTTAACAATCAACTTCGATTTAATATTTGCCATTGGTGTCCCTTTAAGAAAAACAGACATGGGCAGCGTTGTCCCGAGGAATGCAAAGAATAAAAATCACCATCCCAGCAGGAATCGAACTCAAGCATTCTGCGTGGCAGTCAGGTATTCTGCCACTGATCCACGCCAGGTATTCCAACTGCTTTGGAAGAAGACCCTATGCAGGCGTAATATCTGTATAACGTCAATTGTGGTTGCACTGCTGGCAATCTAAGTTTATACAAAGCAATAAACATTACATTTGCACTCCTATTATGCAGGCGTCATGTCGGGATAACGTCAATTGTGGTTCCAGTGTTGGCTCCACTTTTATAGCAGTTTATTAACATAACTTTTGTATTTCTATGATTCAGCAAGCTATATTCAAGCGTCGCTTCACCTCGAAGGAATACTCTAACAAACCTCACGTATGATATTCCCATCATCGCACTGTAAAGTGCACTTCGTTTCCATAATACTGACGTCTGTGCTCTAAGATCGCTGACGTTACTTCAGACGATAAGTTTAAACGCCAGAGTGTGTACACTACTGCTACACTCGCAAAAACATGTCAATCCACCTCGTAACGCATGTCACATGTCACAAAGCCAAAAAGTGCAGCACAGGCAATTAGTCGCCGACTGCTTTGCATGAAACCGATTCCCACAACGCGTGGGATCTGCCGAATTCTTTCTCCAAAGCGTCATGTAAAGTTTCCTTGCACCACCTACACGCCAATATTCGGAAGCCATATCGTCATCAACATAATTCGATTGCGTCCTATTCTAACTATTCTATAAGTCATTAGTCATACAATTCATACGTGACCACTTTTATCTATATCTCATTCGTTTCTTTGCCAATCCCCCAGAGTGGGTGTGAGCCATTCATAAAGGAATCATCATCATCATCACCACCATCCACCACAGTTCCCACGGCAGCTTCTCGACGAGGTCGTCCGCATCTCCTTGGAGGTAACGAATGCATTTAGGGGCGAAGCTCCTTTAGCTGGGGCCTTGTCTCCCGCCGCGCCGTAGACAGCCGCTAGTACTCGAAGCGCTCGCTCTCGCGCTCGCGCCAAAGAGAAGTTTTCTTCCTCTTGTTCTTCGAGCGCCTTGATGATGATGCCAGTGAGAAAAATTTCATAATCGCAGCATATCCACGAAGTGAATGATGATGAGTGGACGCAGGCAAAACCATATATAAAAATTGAAGAAGAGGAAGCAAGCGAGAAATACAGAGAAAAAAAAACATAGGAAGAAAACTAGAAATAGAGAGGAGGAAAGCAAGAGAAAATGGAAGAGAAACAAATAAGGCTGCCCAGCTCCGCACTTCCTTCAGGCTCGATCAGAGGGACGTGCATTGACCCTGTCTTCTCAAATTTCAGGTTGGATCCCATGCGAGAACCTCTGGCTTTACATTTCACCGATCATAAGGCGGTCATAATGAAGGGAAAACGCCGCCCACATCTCAACACCATATACACAGTGTGATTAATAACAACTTTGTATATATGTACACATGTGTTGTCACGTCTTTGCATGATTGTGTGGACAATGTACGGGGGGGATTCACGGTTAATGATCCCCCCCGAGCTTCGCTTACTCGTCATCATTCACTTCGTGGACATGCTGTGATTTTTTTTTTATTTTGGCAGAAATGAGAAGATTGTTTACATCGGCGGCAAAGGCCATGCCTCGAGGCCTCACTACTGGAGACGCGAGCGCTGCAATCTCTGTGACGCGCAGGGTTGGATCACGTGATCTCACCCCGCATCGGCAAAGGAAGGCGGATGGTTGAATGTGTTGCTTTTAACCACAATTTCCTGTAGTTTCCCCCTTTTAAACCGCGCTGTTTTGATCTCACTTCATGTGTGTGATCACATCAACACACCAGGTGGAAAACTGCATTCATAGTTATCGGCGGCATGATACTTTACTGCTCCGTGCCACAGTGCGCTACGTAGTACGCGTACGAGCCAGGCGTGAGGTTCACTCTTCCCTTATCTTGCTTTGGCAAGAATATGATCCCGCTGTCACCTGTTTTCCCTTGCTCCACTGCTGACCCGAAGGTCGCGGGATCGAATCCCGGCCGCGGCGGCCGCATTTTCGGTTGAGGCGAAAATGATTGAGGCCCGTGTACTTGATTTGGGTTCACGTTGAATAACCTCAGGTTGTCAAAATTTCCGGATCCCTCCGCTTCGACGTCCCTCATAATCATATTGTGGGCGTTTACTTTGCGCTTATGATGGCTCGAAACGGCATTCCTTGGTGTCGAGTTCGACCAGCTCCAGAAAGGCAATATCTTGATTTCGGGACGTTAAACCCGGAGAATTATAAAAGACGCCAGGCCTGCGCTGAAACCGCAGCACAGTCACAGCGAAAGCTGGAAGAGCGGCGTTTCTAGAACCCGTTGTAAGCTCCCTTGGGGCTACAATACAAGTACACTAGACAGGTACCCACTACGCCATAAATCACAATTTTTCTGAAGTCGGGAAGCACCTACTAAGCCATTATTCGTCATTCTGCGGAGAAGCGAGGCACCAGCTGCACGTCTGTAGGCATTATGTGCACTTTGTTGACGCGACGACTGATGACGACGAAGAATTATGGCTCAGCCCTTCGTAATGGGTTGGAAGCTTTAAACGGCCCAGCAGTTATGTAATTTGCATTGGGTGACGCCCGGTCGCTATTTCCCTCCTCCGTCATGCTGTATAACATACGTTGAAGTGGGAGAGAGACGGGGGGGGGGGCGAAGAACGTTACTGAGACCCCCAGGAAATGGATCATGCGCTTATGGGCTTCTTTGGCAACCAATATAAGTGCACTTGCGAGAACCCACTACGCTCTCAATCATTGTAATTTACTGAGACCCCGAGGAAATGGATCAAGCGCTTATGGGCTTCCTTGGCAACCAATACAAGTGCACTTGCGAGGAACCCACTACGCTATAAATCATTGTAATTTTACTGAGACCCCGAGGAAATGGATCATGCGCTATGGGCTTTTTTGGCAACCAATACAAGTGCACTTGCGAGGAACCCCTACGCTATAAATTATTGTAATTTTTTGAGGAGTAGGGCAGCAGGCACTGTGCCATTTTTCGTCATTCTACGGAGAGCCGCGGTACCTGCTAAACGCATGTAAGGCATTATGCGCACTTTGTTGATGCTGTGCCTGATGACGACGAAGAATTATGGCAGAGCCCTGTAATGGGTTGGAAGCAAGGAGGTTTAAACCTCCTTGGTTGGAAGCATTCAACAACCTACTCGTTGCGCAATTCGCATTGTGTGACGCCTGGTTACAGAATTCACGTTGTGCGACGCTTGGTGCTTATTTCACTCTTCTACCACGCTATATTGCATATGCTAATGTGGTTCCTTCCCGACATGAAGACTGTATACAGGAACTTTTTGCAAAGCAGTTTCAAGCACCGGCATGGCTCAGAGTTGAATACTGGGCTCCACGCAGAGGGCCCAGGTTCGAACCTCATTCCATCCTGGAATTTTTTTCTTATTTCGTTTTTTTTTTCTTATTTCGAGCGATACTCGTTACGGACACCGGCGGCGGCGGCGGACAACTACGGCGCCAAAACGGCCGGTGAAATGATCTCATAACAGCTTTCGCTGTAATATACCTCTGTTTCCTTTATCAATGTGACAAAGGTTCCAGCAGCATGCAGCTCTAAGCCTGTTGGCTTGCTTCCCACAATGCTGAGAAACCGCTCGGGCAGTGCTTCTAAGGCTATGCGTACTATACTGGAATGTAAATTTCCGAAGGCTTGTCCTGTCACCGCGGCCCGTTTTTAGAAGCGAACCTGCAATGAATGAAATTACACGGTTGCCACGTTGCTCACATTTTGTGCAGCGAAAAATGCGTTTATTTGCCACAAGCACACGTTAAAGCCCATTTAATGTTTAGTTCAAATTTGACACAAAACGTCTGACAACCTTTTACAACATCAGCGCGATCAGGGCGCGTGGTTTCGTATCGTTAGCCACAGCAGACGACGGCAGCCCTCACAACGGCGTATAAGGCTTTATGTGGAGAGTAGCACTCTTTCGGACCAGTTCGTCGGCATTTCGTGCTGTCTGCGACGAAAATGAGACGCGAAAGCAGCTGCAGGCTGAGAGAGAGAGGGCTGGCGGAGGAGTCCAACCTTGTACGTCACACGGATGTCTCCGCATAGTGATGCTACAGTGAAGTCCGCGCAACCGACGTGGTTGTCTCGCACGGAGCGGCGGCCGAGGACGATGCAGGCATGGTTCCTAATCTCTTAGAGGGTGTAACACCACTCGGTGTGGCCGCCCGCTTGTATACGAGCACGTGCAGGTGTTCCCTTATGTGGGGATCTTGGCACACTTCTCCGAAAGTGAGGGTGTTTACTTGTGACGCTGCAATCTTCGTCCAGCAATCCAGTCCCAGGTCGTAAATAAAAGCATAGCACAGTGCCTGGCTGTTGTCCTGAGGCCTTCATTAGTCAGACATCCCGTCAAGTAATAAAACTGCGTGCGGTCTTCTTTTCCTTGTTTTCAGGTCGTCAAGAATTAGGTGCCTCCTCGAAGCACGGAGATTTTCGGCGTCTCTTTTGCTGAGCCTGAACAAGATAAACTTTGGCGTGATGGTCAGGCATTTAGATACCTCCATAGGAGCGCCGCAGCCGTCGTCACACAGTAATTCTCGGGGTAATGGTACTTGTATTTGTGTCGGTGAGGCCGAAAAGGTGCAAAAGAACGTACGGCGAAATTTTGTGGGGAGGTGCTTGGGTGCCCAGCCAGTTGTCTTCGTGGCGCAGTGGAGAAGGCGTATCGTTTCTCTGAGGTACAAGCAGGGGTCCTCGTATGTCATTGTTCTTATCGGTAGACTCACATGGTCAGGCATGAAAAGGCTGAGAACTTGCGCCATACTACAAAACTTCTGCAAAGAGACGGCGTGTTGTATCCCTGGGTGGGCATCAGGAGCTCGACAAAAGTCCCTGGCAGGGGCGTGTTCTAACACTTGAGCGTGACTTGAAACCATGCTTGAAAATCTTCCCCAAGGTGTGGAGTCCTAATAATATCAAGCAGACACCAGTGAAAAATGAGGTCTTCTTTTCCTGCCAAAGCAGGGCTTCCATGCCTGTTTCTGTTCAAAAACCAGCTCGTCTTCGATCGCCTTCTCACTGGCTCAGACCCCACTATGGCGGATCAGCCAAGATCGGTTGGCTTTATAAACGTATTGAAACCCTATGAATATGGTAACTAGTAGAATATAAGAATAACGAGCCACAGAATAAATTTAGGTCACGATAAAATGTAGAAAAACAAAACAAGGCTTTAATAAAATATTATCATAACAAAATTTCACCGACGATCAGGATACTGCCTACGTCATACCAGTGGCGATGTCGCGAGGTGCTGCCAACCCGAATGAGCACACATGCACGCTTACTATAAAACCACATTAAAATATTTTAAAGGCAACGTTCGCCACTATAATTGGTCACATGTCCCCACGTGTACAGGAACGTCAAACAACACAAACATCCCGAGGTTTCAATTTTGTTGTCAAGGGTCCTTTATTCTCTCCCCGCCCCCTTATTTTTTCGTACAATTAGGCTGACGTGGTGCATCGCGTTCAGCGAAGGAGGCAGCAGCTATGGTTATAAAGACGATTTTACGTAAGACACGTGGGCGCTGTTGATGCTAAACATTAGCGGGTACGGACAAACGGAGCCAGAAGCCTTCCTAGCTTGTTGACCCTTGAGTCTTGGCTCTTACCCACTACGGGGGAGTGGCCATGAAAACGGTGGTTAATATAAGTGTAATGAAGGCAGTGGACATGCGTTTGATAAGAGAAAAAATTAAAAGTGAGGACAAAGCATGAGGAATTAATGGGTCGTTCTAAGGTACAAAGAAAAATTGAAGAATGATTAGTTTATATAGAAATAAAGATAAGAATAGTACAATACTTCTCCTCGTCTCACCAAGGGAATTCGCGTATGGCAGAAGCCATTTTTTATTCCTCCATAGCAGAAACTATCGTGTCGCCATTATATTTTTTGTTTGTTTGTCCTTCTACATCATGGCACATGCCCACTCTGGGGGATGACCAAGAATTCGTTGTATAAAGTTTGGAAGATTAATTTGAAAAATGAAGAATGACAAAAAAATAAAAGGAAAAATGGACTGGTAGATACCGTATGAAATAAATACTGATATGACAGTGCGATTGCGCTGGTAGACCAGACTGCCGTATTAACCTGATCAGAATAACTTCGAATTGATTTGTTAGATTTTAACGCTTTTTTTAATTACTTACCAAGTATTTGTTGAATTCAGAATTAAAATGGTGTACGTTTCGTAGCTTGAATGTAACTACACACCGTATCAAAGGCATTCCTGTGGGAATAACCTAAGCCTGAGGCACCGAAGCTAAGCACAATTTCTACCGTTAAGTTTAAACCTAACTCTTAAAGCCGAGTGATCAGAAGACGTTTTCTGATTGGTTGGTTGGTCCTCAGTTACTTGGCGCAACCCACCACGGGGTATCGGCCATGAAACAGGCGGTACCTTATAAGCGGATATAGAGAGTTCACTTCTTCTTCTTTTTCTCTGCCTTTTCTGGCTAGGTGCTTGCTTGCCTTCTTTAATGTTACCGCGTTGTCAGTGTACACAGTGAGAGGCACTCCTGTATGAGCAAGAGACTCCCTGAAGGTAACAAAGAACTGTCCGATGAGAGGCACTCTGCCACTTCTAGATGTACCGATCTTTTTTGCGCTAGTAAATAGCACAATGTAAACCTTGGTACACTTGGTGTCTATCTTGTTGAATTTCACGTACAACGGGTCTGCAAAATCGATTCCAACAAGTCCAAATGGGCGAGACATAGTAGCTCGATCTTCTGGCACTGGGGCATATTCCACATTCATTTGCTTCGTTCGGAATCGTTTTGCAGAGGTAACAATTGTTGATCAATACTTTGTCTCCTGGCGTGCGTGAACAATCCACAACCGCTCACGAATTACTGTCACTGTAGCTGATTACTCCGCTATGTAAACACGGCAATGTGCTTCCATAATCACAAGTCTCGTGAAGTCGTGGTTCTGAGGCTTATTATCCAAAACTTCTCTGCCACATTCAACTCTTCTGCGGTAATACGTGGTGTTCGTGCGCCCCATAAAAGCGGGTCACTGTCTTTTCTAGCATTCGTCAGCATCTTGAGCAGCTCCTTAAAGAGCGCATGGCGAAACGCATGTATTGCCTCAAATTTTCGCAAACCCAGAATTTTTCATGATGTGTGCAATTCTCCATGTCGGCTTTACATGTGCCCTGCAGAGATATTTTTTCCATATATTGGAGATATGATGGAATTTAAATGATGGCTAAACACTGTATGATCACCCAAACTACAAAGGCTCGTTTCATTTTTTCAGTGGATCTGGCTTAGCCACCTGAAAAGAGCTCTGATCTATTCCCAGGATTTGGGGACATCTGTATGGGACGTCATCTCTCGGCAGCGCTAACGGCGCCCGGTCGTAAGTGAATGGGGACTAGGCAAAAAAAAAATCATAACTCACGAAATAAGTAGTTATCAAAATCCGTTCCCGTTTTTATGCAGTAGGGACCGATTGGAAGATTCTTGTAAATTTTGAAGTATCGCGCTACAGAGGGAGTAGATTTAGACACCGCCTTTAAAAACAAACGGGCCGGATTGTAAAATATTTAAATATTCTTGGAAGCTACATACTTTATCCCACGCAAGTATAATTTCGCCAGAATTTTCTAATGGGTCTGTGCTATATTGAACCGGGAGTCCACTTTGACAACCAGTCTTTTTTTTCTTCTGTTAAGACTTTTTTCCCATTTCCTGTTCAGTTATGGCAGGGCGCCGCCGCCTCCACTGAAAGATCGCGCTCCATGCAGATGTATCGAGTCACTGCATATATGCTTCCTCCAGGAGCCATATATCGTAACTCTTATGTCCCCTAAAACCCCTTGATTTGGTAAAGTACTGCTACTCCTTGTACTCGCCGCCGCCGTGTTAGCTCCTCGCCCCCTTCGCGTCCTCGCCGTTCTCCGCCGCTTTTTCTGCACGATGATTCGTCTGCGGTTGCCCTTGGAAACGCACGCATCTATCGCTTTGCTTGTATTTCTCTTTTTCGTTCGCGCCATCTTTCGCCTCGGCTCCACGCAGAGAACGTCGCGCGCGTTTTGTTTTCTGCGCTGTGTGCTGGCGCTATGCTGTGCTGTTGGGCCAGGAGAGCAGAAACAAGTGTAGAAACTGTTATGCACTCTTCTTGATACACCAAGGTAAGCGAGATGGCTTGCGCAAGGAGCAGTGGTTGCACAACATAGGCCGAAAGGACATTGTTTCGACAAACAACAGTTGTTAATTCTTTGCGAGTTAAGGCGCCTTTCTTATTGCTCGTATCAAATCATGCCCGAATGCTGCATTTTAAATAGTCTTCCAACCTGCTCATCAACATTTTTTTCTTTGCGGCTGTTTGTGCGTTGCGTAAAAGTGGAGTTGTCCTCAATATGCTGCATATTCTGAAACTCCATCACCTCGCACGTTGTCAACTGTTATTCAGTCTTCTGGGCTGATGATTTCCGCTGCGAACAATTATGTGCGATGATACAGCTCTCGATCGCGCTTGTCGTTATTGTTAGTATCCGTGTACCTTGATTTAGGTGCACGAGAAAAAAACCGAGAAAAACCGAGGAAAACGAGAAATTTCCGAAGCCCTCCACTGTACGGCATCCCTGATAATCATACCTCGGTTTTGGGACGTCACACCCCAACAATTAAGAATTATTGTGCTGGCATGCACTCTATAATCCTTTCACAAAAAGAATAGATCTTTTATCCTCAGGTGACACGTGCGATACGTGTTTGTGCCGCAAAGAGGTGCTGTTGGCTGACGAGAGGTATGGGCACCAATCATGTTTGGTTGTTCTTTTCTTTGTTTTTACTTTCTTGGTACATTATCCGGAAGGTGTTTTTTTTGTTAGCTTGCGATAAGCTTATGCGAAATTTGAAGAGTGACTTGAAAGGTAACCCAGCACCAGCCAAAGAAAAGGAAAAGAAGAAATTCGTCGTTTTACCTTACGTTCACCAACTGTCACATAGGCTTAAAAGAGCACTGACACAAAATTTCAAAGGCGAGATAACCCGTGTGATGAATTTGTGTGGACACACACGCATCATCTACGAAATATCAACGGATAATATAGCCTAGAACATATTTGAAATCACATTTAAAGTGCGCGTCGCGCCACTCCACGCGAAACGCGCCTTCGGTGTCCTTGTAAACAATCAACCGCCACCTGCGTCACGAGTTTGTGTCGGCTGCCACGATTGTTGCGGGCGCTCTCTCCCACTCTCTCCTAGCAGACCTTTTCAACGGAAAGAAGGGGAGACTTGCACGGGAGCACAAAGGCTGATGTCCTTGCCTCGGCAGTGCATCTTGGGGGGGTCACGCATATTTATAACGCCTCAGAGGGCATTGTAGCAGCACCCAGGAAACCTTCGTTGAAAAGAGTTGTCGACGCGGTGCTCATGTGCACGCGGTTTTGTGTGCTCACGTAGCCAGCTATGTTTACATAGCCCCCACTCTGGGTCCTGCCTCCCTCGGCGCTCTCTGAAACCGAAACTGTGACTGGGCGCTATAAAACCGTCTCCAGATAATTAACGGTTGCGCGCTCGAGCAAACGAGCTTTCCAGCCGTGATAAGTGGGTCGTTAACTACTTATCGCAACAGAAAAAACAAGATGCAATATTTTGGTGTCAGTGCTCCTTTAAGAAGGTGGGTTCACGTCATGGTATTGAAGTAGTTTTCGCGGCCAAGAATGAGGTCGGCAATGCTTGCGCGGCGGTGCGGAAACGCGCCGAAAAAGGCCCGTTGGTGAACAATGAATGCTCCATCAAGCACAAGTATATGTTTGTACCATGTGCCATTGGAGTTGTAAGAAGATACCCTTCGCGTGCGGAAACGTTTATATTGGTCAGACAGGACGTTGTGTAAATACGAGACTGAGGGAGCACCAAAATTCCCTCGGAAGTACAGTGCCCGTGACACACTTGGCCATACACTGCCGGGAATGCGGGTGCACGCCACAATTTTCGAGAGCGAGGGTTATTTTTCCGCCACCGGGACCAGCTGACAAGGGAAATATTTGAGACCCAGAGAATTCAAAAGGCAGGGCAAAATTGCATCAGTCAGCAGTCAATTGCCGTCCATGACAATTAAATATTTTTTTTAGATTATTGTAACCGCTGACGTTGTTAAAGGGGTACTAACACAAAATTTCGCGGCCGAGATAGCCTGCTGGATCGATTCCCGTGTACGTGCGTGTACCATCTGCAAAATATCGACAGCGAATGAAGCTTGGAAGGTATTTTATATGAATTTTGAAGTTCGCGAGCGCGATCCAGCATTATAGGCCGCACCTGGTGCATTGACACCCTCGGAGGTGACCCGAGGTGACCCCCCTACTTCCCCTACGCAAACCGTTGCAGCCGGTACAAGTTATGATGACGTCGTAGCCGCAATTTCTGTTTTTGACGCGCTTCCCGACGAATCGCTCCTCGCCAACGGGTCAAATCTGAAGTGATCCGCCACGTCGAAAATTCCTTCCATCCCCGTCGCAAGAAAATCGTCGCCATCAGACGACGATGAGCTCGACGACGACAGACCGCGCGGAAATGCGTCACTGTTCTGTGTGCTCACGTGACCGAGCGTTTCACTCGCTAGGTGGTGATAGTTGCACCCGGCGGCTTGTCGTCTTTGGAGCTCTGTCAAACCGAAACTGAGGCTGTGTCGGTAATGAGGGGCTTGTAATTAATTATCTGTCGCGCGCTGCAGCAAACGATGTGCCGTGTTATGACTAACAGGCCCCCAGCAACACATTGCAGGAAAAAAACGCGAGGCGAAAATTTTTGTGTCAGGATGCCTCGTGCCACACACAAGTGTTTTCTTCTTTTTTCCTTGCCTTTTGAGAGCATGCGCAAAAAATGTATATGTTTGGTGTTTCTTCATTAAATGCTCAGTTGAAAGTCAGCGCTCGTGTTGTGTCCCTCCTTTACTCGGTCTTCGTCTTTTGCGCTGTTTACATCGACCAGCGGGTATGTGTGCACGGTCCTGGAGTTTTAATTGCCAAGCTTAAATAGCTCCACTGATAAAACTTCTCGAAATGAATCTCGTCGGGCTACTCATTTCTGTGGAGATTCTTCCTTATTGGTGTTTGTCCACTGCTCACGTAGTCGCAATCACAACTGGCATGACCCCCTTGTTGCTTTGGCTCTGGCTCGCAATTTCTTTCGGACCGCTTTTAAATGCCAAGCATTTCTTAGCCAACCAAAGGCAATCTAATCTATCATCTATCTATCTATCTATCTATCTATCTATCTATCTATCTATCTATCTATCTATCTATCTATCTATCTATCTATCTATCTATCTATCTATCTATCTATCTACTATCTATCTATCTATCTATCAGACGCCTACGTCTGGGTCCTCTTGTGGTCGCCTCCTTAACTTGGTGCAAACTAAAATTTGTATAGGAGGGTAAGAGGGTTTGACGAATACGACTGCCTTGTCATGACATGAATCAGGTGAAAATCTTGTCGCGTATGTCGTCAAACCCTTTCCTCGAAACACGTCTGGTACATACCCGTATACCACGGGCCGCGCTAAGCGGATATGCTCCACAGGTGATTGACAGTTTATATTTACTCAGGAACAGCGAGAACAGACATTGGTAATTGAAATGCGAGAGCGTTAAAGGGACACTTAAGGCAAAGAAAAATTTATATCAGAGTGAAAGCTCAATGTATGACAACGTCTAAAACGGCAATAATATCAACAGCAGTGCCCTAGTTACCGAGAAATTAAGCTAAGTGTATCACACGATGAGCGCCACGAGCGGGACATTTTGGAAGTGATCCCGATGACGTGAGAGGACTCCGACTACAATTAATCACTCGTAATCAAACTAGCCGCAATAAAAAAGAACCTTCCGTGCATCAAGAGACGTAATAAAAAGCTGCTTGTTCGTTTCTGTTTGATTCATGGATAAAAGAAGCTCTTTCGCTTTGCTATGGGTAACGGCGCGCGTGGCGAACTGCGCTTCGCCCGGCGCCCTTCTTCGCTCACGCGGTCGCGTCTCAGTGGTAGTTTCAGTATCGCGTACTACCGCGTGCATTTTGCACGCTCGTGAAAGTCGCTCTCACAGAAAGTTCGACAAAATGCCGCATGCACGTGATGTTGCCGGATGCCCGAATTGTGCTCGCCGCCAGTGCACGCCGCCGCGCAGTAAAGACGGGCAACATTGGGCACGGCAACAGTGACGAGAAAAAGACCGCTTTCAGGCGGGTGATTTCAAGTGCGCTAACGCGATGCGGACCACGAAAACGTGATTTTATTTCAAAATAAGCACTTCCTTCGCACAAAAGTAGCACTATGAGGTTTCTGGACCGCTATTTTAACAATCAACGTCGATTTAATATTTGCCATTGGTGTCCCTTTAAGAAAACAGACATGGGCAGCGTTGTCCCGAGGAATGCAAAAAATAAAAATCACCATCCCAGCAGGAATCGAACTCAAGCATTCTGCGTGGCAGTCAGGTATTCTGCCACTGATCCACGCCAGGTATTCCAACTGCTTTGGAAGAAGACCCTATGCAGGCGTAATATCTGTATAACGTCAATTGTGGTTGCACTGCTGGCAATCTAAGTTTATACAAAAGCAATAAACATTACATTTGCACTCCTATTATGCAGGCGTCATGTCGGGATAACGTCAATTGTGGTTCCAGTGTTGGCTCCACTTTTATAGCAGTTTATTAAACATAACTTTTGTATTTCTATGATTCAGCAAGCTATATTCAAGCGTCGCTTCACCTCGAAGGAATACTCTAGCAAACCTCACGTATGATATTCCCATCATCGCACTGTAAAGTGCACTTCGTTTCCATAATACTGACGTCTGTGCTCTAAGATCGCTGACGTTACTTCAGACGATAAGTTTAAACGCCAGAGTGTGTACACTACTGCTACACTCGCAAAAACATGTCAATCCACCTCGTAACGCATGTCACATGTCACAAAGCCAAAAAGTGCAGCACAGACAATTAGTCGCCGACTGCTTTGCATGAAACCGATTCCCACAACGCGTGGGATCTGCCGAATTCTTTCTCCAAAGCGTCATGTAAAGTTTCCTTGCACCACCTACACGCCAATATTCGAAGCCATATCGTCATCAACATAATTCGATTGCGTCCTATTCTAACTATTCTATAAGTCATTAAGTCATACAATTCATACGTGACCACTTTTATCTATATCTCATTCGTTTCTTTGCCAATCCCCCAGAGTGGGTGTGAGCCATTCATAAAGGAAATCATCATCATCATCACCACCATCCACCACAGTTCCACGGCAGCTTCTCGACGAGGTCGTCCGCATCTCCTTGGAGGTAACGAATGCATTTTAGGGGCGAAGCTCCTTTAGCTGGGGCCTTGTCTCCCGCCGCGCCGTAGACAGCCGCTAGTACTCGAAGCGCTCGCTCTCGCGCTCGCGCCAAAGAGAAGTTTTCTTCCTCTTGTTCTTCGAGCGCCTTGATGATGATGCCAGTGAGAAAATTTCATAATCGCAGCATATCCACGAAGTGAATGATGATGAGTGGACGCAGGCAAAACCATATATAAAAATTGAAGAAGAGGAAGCAAGCGAGAAATACAGAGAAAAAAAAACATAGGAAGAAAACTAGAAATAGAGAGGAGGAAAGCAAGAGAAAATGGAAGAGAAACAAATAAGGCTGCCCAGCTCCGCACTTCCTTCAGGCTCGATCAGAGGGACGTGCATTGACCCTGTCTTCTCAAATTTCAGGTTGGATCCCATGCGAGAACCTCTGGCTTTACATTTCACCGATCATAAGGCGGTCATAATGAAGGGAAAACGCCGCCCACATCTCAACACCATATACACAGTGTGATTAATAAACAACTTTGTATATAATGTACACATGTGTTGTCACGTCTTTGCATGATTGTGTGGACAATGTACGGGGGGATTCACGGTTAATGATCCCCCCCGAGCTTCGCTTACTCGTCATCATTCACTTCGTGGACATGCTGTGATTTTTTTTTATTTTGGCAGAAATGAGAAGATTGTTACATCGGCGGCAAAGGCCATGCCTCGAGGCTCACTACTGGAGACGCGAGCGCTGCAATCTCTGTGACGCGCAGGGTTGGATCACGTGATCTCACCCCGCATCGGCAAAGGAAGGCGGATGGTTGAATGTGTTGCTTTTAACCACAATTTCCTGTAGTTTCCCCCTTTTAACCGCGCTGTTTTGATCTCACTTCATGTGTGTGATCACATCAACACACCAGGTGGAAAACTGCATTCATAGTTATCGGCGGCATGATACTTTACTGCTCCGTGCCACAGTGCGCTACGTAGTACGCGTACGAGCCAGGCGTGAGGTTTCACTCTTCCCTTATCTTGCTTTGCAAGAATATGATCCCGCTGTCACCTGTTTTCCCTTGCTCCACTGCTGACCCGAAGGTCGCGGGATCGAATCCCGGCCGCGGCGGCCGCATTTTCGGTTGAGGCGAAAATGATTGAGGCCCGTGTACTTGATTTGGGTTCACGTTGAATAACCTCAGGTTGTCAAAATTTCCGGATCCCTCCGCTTCGACGTCCCTCATAATCATATTGTGGGCGTTTACTTTGCGCTTATGATGGCTCGAAACGGCATTCCTTGGTGTCGAGTTCGACCAGCTCCAGAAAGGCGATATCTTGATTTCGGGACGTTAAACCCGGAGAATTATAAAAGACGCCAGGCCTGCGCTGAAACCGCAGCACAGTCACAGCGAAAGCTGGAAGAGCGGCGTTTCTAGAACCCGTTGTAAGCTCCCTTGGGGCTACAATACAAGTACACTAGACAGGTACCCACTACGCCATAAATCACAATTTTTCTGAAGTCGGGAAGCACCTACTAAGCCATTATTCGTCATTCTGCGGAGAAGCGAGGCACCAGCTGCACGTCTGTAGGCATTATGTGCACTTTGTTGACGCGACGACTGATGACGACGAAGAATTATGGCTCAGCCCTTCGTAATGGGTTGGAAGCTTTAAACGGCCCAGCAGTTATGTAATTTGCATTGGGTGACGCCCGGTCGCTATTTCCCTCTCCCGTCATGCTGTATAACATACGTTGAAGTGGGAGAGAGACGGGGGGGGGGGGCGAAGAACTTTACTGAGACCCCCAGGAAATGGATCATGCGCTTATGGGCTTCTTTGGCAACCAATATAAGTGCACTTGCGAGGAACCCACTACGCTCTCAATCATTGTAATTTACTGAGACCCCGAGGAAATGGATCATGCGCTTATGGGCTTCCTTGGCAACCAATACAAGTGCACTTGCGAGGAACCCACTACGCTATAAATCATTGTAATTTTACTGAGACCCCGAGGAAATGGATCATGCGCTATGGGCTTTTTTGGCAACCAATACAAGTGCACTTGCGAGGAACCCACTACGCTATAAATTATTGTAATTTTTGAGGAGTAGGGCAGCAGGCACTGTGCCATTTTTCGTCATTCTACGGAGAGCCGCGGTACCTGCTAAACGCATGTAAGGCATTATGCGCACTTTGTTGATGCTGTGCCTGATGACGACGAAGAATTATGGCAGAGCCCTGTAATGGGTTGGAAGCAAGGAGGTTTAAACCTCCTTGGTTGGAAGCATTCAACAACCTACTCGTTGCGCAATTCGCATTGTGTGACGCCTGGTTACAGAATTCACGTTGTGCGACGCTTGGTGCTTATTTCACTCTTCTACCACGCTATATTGCATATGCTAATGTGGTTCCTTCCCGACATGAAGACTGTATACAGGAACTTTTTGCAAAGCAGTTTCAAGCACCGGCATGGCTCAGAGGTTGAATACTGGGCTCCACGCAGAGGGCCCAGGTTCGAACCTCATTCCATCCTGGAATTTTTTTCTTATTTCGTTTTTTTTTTTCTTATTTCGAGCGATACTGGTTACGGACACCGGCGGCGGCGGCGGACAACTACGGCGCCAAAAACGGCCGGTGAAATGATCTCATAACAGCTTTCGCTGTAATATACCTCTGTTTCCTTTATCAATGTGACAAAGGTTCCAGCAGCATGCAGCTCTAAGCCTGTTGGCTTGCTTCCCACAATGCTGAGAAACCGCTCGGGCAGTGCTTCTAAGGCTATGCGTACTATACTGGAATGTAAATTTCCGAAGGCTTGTCCTGTCAACCGCGGCCCGTTTTTAGAAGCGAACCTGCAATGAATGAAATTACACGGTTGCCACGTTGCTCACATTTTGTGCAGCGAAAAATGCGTTTATTTGCCACAAGCACACGTTAAAGCCCATTTAATGTTTAGTTCAAATTTGACACAAAACGTCTGACAACCTTTTACAACATCAGCGCGATCAGGGCGCGTGGTTTCGTATCGTTAGCCACAGCAGACGACGGCAGCCCTCACAACGGCGTATAAGGCTTTATGTGGAGAGTAGCACTCTTTCGGACCAGTTCGTCGGCATTTCGTGCTGTCTGCGACGAAAATGAGACGCGAAAGCAGCTGCAGGCTGAGAGAGAGAGGGCTGGCGGAGGAGTCCAACCTTGTACGTCACACGGATGTCTCCGCATAGTGATGCTACAGTGAAGTCCGCGCAACCGACGTCGTTGTCTCGCACGGAGCGGCGGCCGAGGACGATGCAGGCAGTGGTTCCTAATCTCTTAGAGGGTGTAACACCACTCGGTGTGGCCGCCCGCTTGTATACGAGCACGTGCAGGTGTTCCCTTATGTGGGGATCTTGGCACACTTCTCCGAAAGTGAGGGTGTTTACTTGTGACGCTGCAATCTTCGTCCAGCAATCCAGTCCCAGGTCGTAAATAAAAGCATAGCACAGTGCCTGGCTGTTGTCCTGAGGCCTTTCATTAGTCAGACATCCCGTCAAGTAATAAAACTGCGTGCGGTCTTCTTTTCCTTGTTTTCAGGTCGTCAGAATTAGGTGCTCTCTCGAAGCGCGGAGATTTTCGGCGTCTCTTTGCTGAGCCTGAACAAGATAAACTTTGGCGTGATGGTCAGGCATTTAGATACCTCCATAGGAGCGCCGCAGCCGTCTTCACACAGCAATTCTCGGGGTATGGTACTTGTATTTGTGTCGGTGAGGCCGAAAAGGTGCAAAAGAACGTACGGCGAAATTTTGTGGGGAGGTGCTTGGGTGCCCAGCCAGTTGTCTTCGTGGCGCAGTGGAGAAGGCGTATCGTTTCTCTGAGGTACAAGCAGGGGTCTCGGTATGTCATTGTTCTTATCGGTAGACTCACATGGTCAGGCATGAAAAGGCTGAGAACTTGCGCCATACTACAAAACTTCTGCAAAAGAGACGGCGTGTTGTATCCCTGGGTGGGCATCAGGAGCTCGCAAAAGTCCCTGGCAGGGGCGTGTTCTAACACTTGAGCGTGACTTTGAAACCATGCTTGAAAATCTTCCCCAAGGTGTGGAGTCCTTAATAATATCAAGCAGACACCAGTGAAAAATGAGGTCTTCTTTTCCTGCCAAAGCAGGGCTTCCATGCCTGTTTCTGTTCAAAAACCAGCTCGTCTTCGATCGCCTTGTCACTGGCTCAGACCCACTATGGCGGATCAGCCAAGATCGGTTGGCTTTATAAACGTATTGAAACCCTATGAATATGGTAACTAGTAGAATATAAGAATAACGAGCCACAGAATAAATTTAGGTTCACGATAAAATGTAGAAAAACAAAACAAGGCTTTAATAAAATATTATCATAACAAAATTTCACCGACGATCAGGATACTGCCTACGTCATACCAGTGGCGATGTCGCGAGGTGCTGCCAACCCGAATGAGCACACATGCACGCTTACTATAAAACCACATTAAAATATTTTAAAGGCAACGTTCGCCACTAATAATTGGTCACATGTCCCCACGTGTACAGGAACGTCAAACAACACAAACATCCCGAGGTTTCAATTTTGTTGTCAAGGGTCCTTTATTCTCTCCCCGCCCCCCTTATTTGTCGTGCAATTAGGCTGACGTGGTGCATCGCGTTCAGCGAAGGAGGCAGCAGCTATGGTTATAAAGACGATTTTACGTAAGACACGTGGGCGCTGTTGATGCTAAAACATTAGCGGGTACGGACAAACGGAGCCAGAAGCCTTCCTAGCTTGTTGACCCTTGAGTCTTGGCTCTTACCCACTACGGGGGAGTGGCCATGAAAACGGTGGTTAATATAAGTGTAATGAAGGCAGTGGACATGCGTTTGATAAGAGAAAAAAATTAAAAGTGAGACAAAGCATGAGGAATTAATGGGTCGTCTAAGGTACAAAGAAAAATTGAAGAATGAATAGTTTATATAGAAATAAAGATAAGAATAGTACAATACTTCTCCTCGTGTCACCAAGGAATTCGCGTATGGCAGAAGCCATTTTTATTCCTCCATAGCAGAAACTATCGTGTCGCCATTATATTTTTTGTTTGTTTGTCCTTCTACATCATGGCACATGCCCACTCTGGGGGATTGACCAAGAATTCGTTGTATAAAGTTTGGAAGATAATTTGAAAAATGAAGAATGACAAAAAAATAAAAGGAAAAATGGACTGGTAGATACCGTATGAAATAAATACTGAAATGACAGTGCGATTGCGCTGGTAGACCAGACTGCCGTATTAACCTGATCAGAATAACTTCGAATTGATTTGTTAGATTTTAACGCTTTTTTTAATTACTTACCAAGTATTTGTTGAATTCAGAATTAAAATGGTGTACGTTTCGTAGCTTGAATGTAACTACACACCGTATCAAAGGCATTCCTGTGGGAATAACCTAAGCCTGAGGCACCGAAGCTAAGTACAATTTCTACCGTTAAGTTTAAACCTAACTCTTAAAGCCGAGTGATCAGAAGACGTTTTCTGATTGGTTGGTTGGTCCTCAGTTACTTGGCGCAACCCACCACGGGGGATCGGCCATGAAACAGGCGGTACTTTATAAGCGGATATAGAGAGTTCACTTCTTCTTTTTCTCTGCCTTTTCTGGCTAGGTGCTTGCTTGCCTTCTTTAATGTTACCGCGTTGTCAGTGTACACAGTGAGAGGCACTCCTGTATGAGCAAGAGACTCCCTGAAGGTAACAAAGAACTGTCCGATGAGAGGCACTCTGCCACTTCTAGATGTACCGATCTTTTTGTTGTGCTAGTAAATAGCACAATGTAAACCTTGGTACACTTGGTGTCTATCTTGTTGAATTTCACGTACAACGGGTCTGCAAAATCGATTCCAACAAGTCCAAATGGGCGAGACATAGTAGCTCGATCTTCTGGCACTGGGGCATATTCCACATTCATTTGCTTCGTTCGGAATCGTTTGCAGAGGTAACAATTGTTGATCAATATCTTTGTCTCCTGGCGTTCGTGAACAATCCACAACCGCTCACGAATTACTGTCACTGTAGCTGATACTCCGCTATGTAAAACACGGCAATGTGCTTCCATAATCACAAGTCTCGTGAAGTCGTGGTTCTGAGGCTTATTATCCAAAACTTCTCTGCCACATTCAACTCTTCTGCGGTAATACGTGGTGTTCGTGCGCCCCATAAAAGCGGGTCACTGTCTTCTTCTAGCATTCGTCAGCATCTTGAGCAGCTCCTTAAAGAGCGCATGGCGAAACGCATGTATTGCCTCAAATTTTCGCAAACCCAGAATTTTCATGATGTGTGCAATTCTCCATGTCGGCTTTACATGTTGCCCTGCAGAGATATTTTTTCCATATATTGAAGATATGATGGAATTTAAATGATGGCTAAACACTGTATGATCACCCAAACTACAAAGGCTCGTTTCATTTTTTCAGTGGATCTGGCTTAGCCACCTGAAAAGAGCTCTGATCTATTCCCAGGATTTGGGGACATCTGTATGGGACGTCATCTCTCGGCAGCGCTAACGGCGCCCGGTCGTAAGTGAACGGGGACTAGGCAAAAAAAAATCATAACTCACGAAATAAGTAGTTATCAAAATCCGTTCCCGTTTTTATGCAGTAGGGACCGATCGGAAGATTCTTGTAAATTTTGAAGTATCGCGCTACAGAGGGAGTAGATTTAGACACCGCCTTTAAAAACAAACGGGCCGGATTGTAAAATATTTAAATATTCATTGGAAGCTACATACTTTATCCCACGCAAGTATAATTTCACCAGAATTTTCTAATGGGTCTGTGCTATATTGAACCGGGAGTCCACTTTGACAACCAGTCTTTTTTTTCTTCAGTTAAGACTTTTTTCCCATTTCCTGTTCAGTTATGGCAGGGCGCCGCCGCCTCCACTGAAAGATCGCGCTCCATGCAGATGTATCGAGTCACTGCATATATGCTTCCTCCAGGAGCCATATATCGTAACTCTTATGTCCCCTAAAACCCCTTGATTTGGTAAAGTACTGCTACTCCTTGTACTCGCCGCCGCCGTGTTAGCTCCTCGCCCCCTTCGCGTCCTCGCCGTTCTCCGCCGCTTTTTCTGCACGATGATTCGTCTGCGGTTGCCCTTGGAAACGCACGCATCTACCGCTTTGCTTGTATTTCTCTTTTTCGTTCGCGCCATCTTTCGCCTCGGCTCCACGCAGAGAACGTCGCGCGCGTTTTGTTTTCTGCGCTGTGTGCTGGCGCTATGCTGTGCTGTTGGGCCAGGAGAGCAGAAACAAGTGTAGAAACTGTTATGCACTCTTCTTGATACACCAAGGTAAGCGAGATGGCTTGCGCAAGGAGCAGTGGTTGCACAACATAGGCCGAAAGGACATTGTTTCGACAAACAACAGTGTTAATTCTTTGCGAGTTAAGGCGCCTTTCTTATTGCTCGTATCAAATCATGCCCGAATGCTGCATTTTAAATAGTCTTCCAACCTGCTCATCAACATTTTTTTCTTTGCGGCTGTTTGTGCGTTGCGTAAAAGTGGAGTTGTCCTCAATATGCTGCATATTCTGAAACTCCATCACCTCGCACGTTGTCAACTGTTATTCAGTCTTCTTGGCTGATGATTTCCGCTGCGAACAATTATGTGCGATGATACAGCTTCTCGATCGCGCTTGTCGTTATTGTTAGTATCCGTCTAACGTGAATGTTTCGTGGAGTTGGCACTTGACTCCACAAAAAATATAAAGCGAGAAGAAAGAAACGAACGGTATTGAAGACAGGTGACACGGAGTGGCGCTGGCTTCCAGCTGAGCTTTTTTTGTAAGCGCACACCCGAAAGTAAATACGAAAACGCGGCACTGCGTAAGAAAAAAAAGAAACAAGGAGGAAAACACTAACATTGTGCAAAACAAAGCGTAACAACCTGATGAAGAAAGCGAGCCGTTATCTCGCAGGCAGTGGCCAAAATGGCTCGTCTTGGTCACGCCTGTATTAACATGCCATCGATTGACCACTAAGGAAATAATTGTCCTATTTGCGCCCTTGTCTCCATGACTGCGCATGACTGCGTGACAGTTATTATTTACAGTCAACGAATACACTCAATGTGCAGGGACTGTTAACATGATCGCGCTCACTATCTGTTTATATCGACTTCGAGGCAGATGCCGGGAATCCCCGCTTTAATAGCGAATGCTTTAAAACCACATTTCTGCGATTTCTGCACACCACTGCGCAAAGCTACGTTCGCGTCGAGAAGATAAACACGTGGACGGGCGATGTACACGCCACGAAGTCATTACAAGATGCGACGCTGTAAATATCCATGGTGCGCATGCGTTGTTAGGTTTGGCCTTAAAATTCATCGAGGCAGACGCCATTGAGCGTGCAGCTGTCTGCCAGAATGTTATCTTCCCCCCGTATCGGCGCTTAGACGGAGGCAGGAACGCCGATTCTTCCTGGAGGAGCTTTTGCCGAGCGAGCGGACATGTCGCCGTGGATGGATTTCCCCGAAAAAGGGCGGTGGAATTCGGAGACCCCATTTTGGCTTCTTGTTCTCTGCGTGAGATAGCACCACAGGAGAGCTTCTCACCCAGCCACTTCTGCCTTCTACCCTACCGCAGCAGGGAAAATTAACCTGTGCCGGAGGGAGCGGTCTGCGTGTCTTCCGAGATTCGACACACCCGCTTTTTCGTGCGTTTTGGTCAGCGTGTGACTGCGCCGTTGAAGACGCTCCCATCAACCCAGGTGGGGCCTTCACCCGAGGCAGCCATCATTCAACGCTTCTTCCGAGTATTACCGGCAGTGGAAGCGGAGGTCATCGGCCCTTCTTCTTCTTCTGTGGTTATTAAGGAAGGGAAAAAGGCACCTAATTTCTGTCTGCCTATAGGCGACACGGCGCTGTGCATTGTAGGGGCGGGGGTAAGGAGGGAATAAAAGAAAAGTAGGAAAAATAGACAGAAAAGTGATAGGAGCACATCCATCCAACGAAGAGAGAAGAGGACAGGAAAGATGGGGGAGACGATCACGGGAGTTCAGGGACGGGACCACGAAACACGGCCAGAGGCACGGTGCACAACATCGACGAAGCGGCGAAGGCCCCGACGACGAGCGGCGCACGGCATAGCGGGCGAGGCGACCGTCACGGGGCGCCGATCAGCGAGAGGTACGAGGAGTAATCCAGGACATCGCGGCCGGCACGTCCGTCTTGCTTGAAATCCAGCGAGCGAATCCCCTCCACCCCCAACTCTCCTTTGGACTGAACTCCTCGCCGACCTTCTCACCTACGAGTCTTCGGGGCATGGCGAGTGTATTGTGTGACTCTTTTCCTCCTTTCGGGAGGCCGGACGCCAGGACGACAGGTCACCGGATTGGCGGGAGACGCTGACACCGGTTTGCCTGTGCTTCTGCAGTGACGGTCTCGGGGCTATAAAAGTCGAATACTTTTGACGTTTTCTCTCTCTTTTCACTCCAATCCCCTAATCATGTAAATAAACCTACGTTCCTTCTTGAAAGAACGCGTCTCCTCACTGGGGAATCATCGGCTATGGGGACGGACGGCGGGAGCCAGCTACCGTAACGAGACCCGCCGAACCCGACTCCTTACAGCGTGCACAGGTAAGAAATAAATAGACGGAGGGATATGCCACAAGCAAAACTATATTAGATGCAAAAGTAACGCGCGGATTGATCACAAAGCTATTGGTATACATAACACGACCGTGATACGGATCGCCAAGAGCTCGTGGTAGAACATAATGTCTGCACCGTAAAACCCTCCTGAAAGCTCCTTTTGTGTTAGTATGCCGCATTCACACGGCTTTGGGAAGGAACCAACCCCTTCATAAACGTTCATTTCAGCGTTCTATGTTGTTATCACCATTTTTCAAAAGGCTCTACACCATAGGGACGCGCAACTTGCCCAAAGTCACGCACCTTCATTGAACGCTGCGGCGTGTCCACAGGAGCTCAGGACAAAATCACGCACGGAGAACGGAGAAAGCGAGCACGGAGAAACGCGCAAAGGGTCGCAAGCAGCTACTCCTCGCGCGCCTCAGCTCGCTGCGGTATGTGCGTCGCCTCCGCGATTAGCTTCGGCAACGCGCCATTGAGAGCAACGGTGCGCTGCCGTATCCGATCCCGCGGGACACTGCAACTGAAGCAAAATGCAACAGCAGAGCCGTAAGTTCACGCGTCAGCCGCGTGTGCCGGCTCGCGAGCGTAGCTGCGAAACTACACTCTAGGGAAACTGTACCGGTTCTAAAAAAGAAGTCACAATTTCACCGCAAGGTCGAAGCAATTATTGCGACAGCAACAAATTGTACGGTTGCACGAAGTGAGGCTGGCAGCTCGCTGTTTTGTACCGATCTCGCCTGACTACAAAATGCTGGTGTAAGAGAATACGGCCGCTCCAGGGAGAGATGCACTCCGCGTAATCACTTCGCGTTGAGAGCGCAGCACGTAGAAGGGTACACGAGCCGCCCGCTGTGATGGCTTTCGAGATAGCGCGCGCGCCAGCGATCGCGACAGCGCCCTTAGATTTTAGACAGCGCCCTTAGATTCAATGTTCAAAGTTGCTGTTGTCGCGGCACTACCCACCTCGCGTCTTCGCGTCTTTTAAGGCTCGTTAAAGACGGCCGGGGCGTTTCCTGTCTGCTTCTACGGCAGGCCTCCCGAGCGGGGTGATGTTATCGCATGCACCCTCCAAGCGACGTAAATGGGCCAGCTCGTTTGAACTCTGCTTCGGCCGCGTTCGTCGCTCCCGCTCGCGCGCTTTTACCCGCGGTAGAACATACAATACGCGGGGGGATCTTGTCAATTTGGACTTCATACCGGAAGGACATGACAGCCACGGCAACGGCAAAAAAAATCACAGCATATCCACGGGGTGAATGATGATGAGTGGGGCGAAGCTACGGAGGGAATCATCTGTAAACCGTGAAACTCTTCCGTGAAATGCGCCCAGTACATAATATAAAGTGTGTGAAACATCGTGTATATATTAAACATCAAACTTTTATTGTACTGTTGGTTTACGTGGTCCCTTCATTATCACTTGTGATCGGTGAAATGCAAGAAAGAAGTCCGCTCCCGAGCGAAAGAGCGCCAAGAGCGACCGCATTCCCCGCTCGCCCTGTGCGAATTAAAGGCAAGGCTAGAGGGAAGACAGGACGCGCGTTCCACGACGCGAGGTCGGTAGCATGCCCAACGAAAGCCAACGGAACGCGATCGTGCAAGTGCTCCGGCTTCGCATCGCCTCATGGTTCCATTTAGCGTCCCAAAACCAAACATATTGCTCAAGGTGTGCCTTGCGTTTTTCGTAGAAATAATTTCTTTATCATGTACACTAAGACGAAAAGTTGAAAGCTCACTAGAGTGTATCGCCCGCAAAGTATGTCTTTTAGTGTGATTTAACTCTCGTACGGCAGGGTCCTCGCGCCGTTGCCGGTCCACCTCGCCCGTTGACGATCGGGCGAGGTGGCTACATAGAACTACTACACTTTAAGAAAAACATCTGGCGTTCTTTCGTTCTGCTTTTACAAAACATCTGGCGTCTTTCGTTGGTTTATTTCATCAATCAACGGCGTTTTGAACAAAATTTTTATTGTTTAATCACGCACAGGAGAAATCTCACCAGGCACTACCTTGGAGGTAAACAATGGCTGCTAATGGCAATGAGAGACAGAAGAAGTCGGCTTTTAGCTAACACTTACACTTCTACTTCTACTAACGTTTCCTACTGGAACATGCCAATGGCTGCTAATGGGGAATGAGAGACAGAAGAATTCGGCTTTTAGTTAACGCGCACGCTGCCAATTTTTTATTGTTCAACAACGCACAGGAGAAATCTCCCACCGACACCACCTTGGAGGTCAAAGCGTAAGACTTGTTACTCACTACTACGACCACGACGAGGGACGAACGGGTGCCGCCTTAAGGAGCTTCGCCCCTAAAACGCGTCGAGATTGTCGATATAATTGCTATCGCAATAAAACGTTGCCCCACCCTACACCGCCTTCATGAAAGGCAGCCGCGAGATCAGGCGCATAGTCGTTTACGTCCCATTTCTAAGGAGCTTCGCTCATCGGTTGTATTCGTACACGGAACAGCTGCTAGCTTTTCTGTTGCGTTTCATTGCTTCTTGCCTAACCTGCGGTTTTACCTCTACATTTTCTGGAAAGATTGCGCTACGGGTCTTGGCAATTGACCTCCTTGTGAGCTTTGAATGCCCCACTTCATATGGAAGAAGCCGCTTGCTGGCGCGTGGCTCGCATGCCCAGGAAATGTGAGCTTTCGAAAAACGAAACATCAGATCTGAAAACTTTAGTGTGCTTCCACAGGTAATTTAAAAGCTAAAACGAATGGCTTAAAACATTCTCAAAAACGATTCACAACCTGAAGATCCCCTTCGTCAATGTCAACTCTTGCGGGATAGTCATTGCACGTAACGAGAGGATTTCAAGCTGAACGCCGCTTACCCTTCATCTCGCGGGCGCGCTCCCCAAGATGGAGGGGATGACGTACGGCAAGGAATACGCAGTTATCTGTTCTCTGACGTCGCTCTTCTCTGCGTAGACTTCGATGCTCTGAGGTCGCTCACAGTAGCACGTGACCCCACGATAATTATTCCACGCGACATGTATAGTAAACAATAGCAACATGCGTAGTTTGCGTAATCTGTTGCTGGAATAGATGAACAAAAGTTGAGAGAAATAAAACGCACATTCAGAATGTGTGCGTGTTTTTATTGATTTTTTTTACCTCGAATCACTGTTTCGAGAAAAATCGTTCATTTCTCTCTCTCTCTCCCTCTCTCTTCGAATCGCATCGAGATGCGACACTAATCTCCGTCTGTTTCGCATGTGTTCGTGTTCGCGCCGTTTACGCGTCGTGCAGGCGGCCACTAAACTGCGTAATATTCTACCGGGTTTAAGCGCTCATTAGGCTCATTTATTCTATTGCGTCTACCTAAATGTTCATGAGACAATGAGCTTCTTCGATTTACCAAGTCCCGGACGCGTCCCGGACCAGTCGCCGGCGGCCCGCGGACGCCTCGGTTCAAAGGTAACTACGTCACGTTGCGCCGTTATCACGTGATCCAAGAGTCCCGAGCCGCCCGACGGGCCGTCTGCGCACTCGTGCTTGAAATGCTGCGGCCGCGTCCACTATGGCGTCTGCTACGCCGTCTGCTCCGTCTATGGCTGCAACACCAGTCACAACACCGACCCAATTCCGACCGCAACGACGGTTAGGTCGTGAATGATACCTGTTTGCGTTGTGGCACAGCTTACCAAGCAAACTACTGCAGCGCGTGCGCATCGAAGACGCGCGTGGGCGTTCCGTCGCTGTTTTTTCTCGCGAGCACCGCGCGTGTTTCCCCGACCTTCAGAAATACGGACATGCTCGACGCGGCTCGCAACGCCGACGACAAGAAATTGGTGCGACAACAATGCGAAATCCGGAAACGTACGAGAAGCGGACAGAAAAGCAAGAAGAGAGCAAGAGCACGTCGAAAACTTCCCGTGTCCAACTTAAGATGGCCGCACGCGTGACGCACCGCGCCGTCGTCCGCCAGCTGCCAGAAAGAAATCGTTCGGACAGTCCCGGGCCGTCCGCAGGCCGCCAGGCACGCGAAAAACGAAGATGCGTCCGAGTGGTCCCGGACCAGAGGGCGGAGCTTCCGGTTGGTCCCCGAGAAAAACGAATGCAGCGCCGGCGTCCGGGGCCGTCCGGAGCCGTCCGGGACGTGTAAATCGAAGAAGCTCAATGGCTCATGATGCCGCTAGTGTCGTGCCCGTACAATTGTCACACCTTTCATGCTCAGTAATGGGTTGCAAGCCTAGTGGTCGGCGAGGGCGCAGTCGGAATAGCGGTGCGACGCGGTGTGTCATGGTAAGGATCCATGATCCGTGCCAGCGTCTCTAAACGTGCGCGCACCGAGGTATCTATTCCGCAGAAATAGGCAGTACACCGCAGAGACGCTGAAACAGCACAACAACGCTCGCGTACGCGCGCTGGCTCGGACAATTCACGTGCATGTGACCTTGCGTGCGCGTGACGTGCTGATGTGTATGTATGCGCCACGTGATCCTCCGGTTACGATGCCGAACAGAGCAGAAAAGGGATCTGGCTCGCGAAGGCCACACAGGGCGAGTGGAAAGGATTTCAAACTCGCCTCCTCGCATCATGGTTTCGCGCCATTTCAAAATATTGCTTTTCTCAGCTCGTAAACAACCAAGTTGAAAACACATTTACAGTATAATGGTCTTCATTAGGCTCGCAACAACTTCCAGTGTCTAACTACGCTTTCTTATATGACCTGGTGAGGCGCCCTTTAAAAGCTGCAAAAACATGACTGATCCTTCCGTCATAGGAATCGGTTTAACACGAAAGCCAATTGTGTATATACAAAAGTAGTTGATTGTTTATCTTGCATTAATATATGAGAGCTTGCACAATGTATATTGGTGTTTAGCAGCTATAGCACCGTTTGGCGTTGATGGACACGCGCTGGCGCCTTGCGGAACATCTCCATCCCGACGACTAACACCCATGGTCATGACTTAACACTAGTGATAGCTGAAGTTGTTAACGTATACCTGGACACAGCACATGGTGAATCCCGCGCAAATATGGCATCAACAAGCACATAGTAAAGAGAAACGGGGTGGCGTGCCCTCCCCACTAATAGGGTAACCTACGCCTTTCCCATGGATGCACCACCGCTCTGCGCTTCAAGAACGCGGGAGGCAAGAGGTTCGTACCTTGAGCTGTGAACGCTCGAAGGCGGTCGGCTTTTTGCAGTGGTGTGTCACGCTCCACCAAGGCGTGCCATTCGCCCGTCAACGATTACCTTTCTGCGGCGCTTACTGCAGCCGTGTTACAAGTCGGTGCTATTGCACTCGAAGCAGTAGGCGACGGAGAAACACCGTTGGTGTATGTGGAAGCTGCACTACACTGACAACGAGCCGGCACACGCTCACACGACGCGAAGCAAAGCACGTAACTGCGTCTAGGGCGCAACCTCCATGACAGCGCGGCCAGCGTTCCTTCGCTGGCATCGAGGCGCTCCTACTGCGTCGTCACAAAATCGCTTCCTATTGGCGCTCGTTAGTGACATGATGCATTACTTCACTTCGCCGCTCCCAGACGCCGACAGCTCCCCGCCAGCCAAGAACCATGCCAAGACCACCGTGCGAGAGAGAATGTGTCAGACCTATCAGGCGCATTTGCGAAGACTCGTTCGTGTGCATCGGTATCGCAGTGGTTAAAGCACCCGGCGCCCATCCTCACGGACCGATAAGCCGTGGGTTCAATTTCCAGGTGGTTCGTGTCAATGATACTAGAGCACTGCACGGGCTCGGGCCTACCCGAAAACCCGGGTCCGGCCCGGCCCGTGGGCCGGGCCGGGCCGGGTAAAGTAGTTTTCACGGCGGGCCCGGGCCGGGCTCGGGCCTGAAGCTCCGGGCTTAGGGCCGGGCCCGGGTTTGAGGTGGCGGGCTCGGGACGGGCCGGGCTTGGACTTTGTTCAGTTCTTAAATGGACACTATAGTGAAGCACTGAATCGTTTTAGACTGATAAAGTGTACTCTAAGAGCTCGAATGTTATTCATTTCGCCATCATAAGCTTATTATCAGACGAGAAAATGAAGGTAAAAATTCAATTTTTTTTTTAATTTTGCGCCGAAACTCCGAACGTGACGTCACGGATTTCAAACTGTATTTTCCGTCGACATTGCGGACATTGGCTCTACAAAATTTCCTGACACTGGGTATGTCAAGTGTATGGCACCCTCAGAGGTCAATGTACTTCATTTTTAGAGATTAGGAACTACGTAGGCCTCATTAGACGCCGTCAGAATCTAAGATGTCGCGGCGTCTGCTGCGCGAATTTCAAGGAAGCGTCACCCGCATTTATCTTTTTGCGCGTTTTCTCACTTAGCAAGAGTCTTGGCCCGTCGAGCGTGGTGATTTAGGAATTGCAAAATAGTAATTTACTGATAACTGAAAAATTGTTTTCCTATCTAAAAACGAAAGGACTGCACGGAGTCTCGTTACATAGAGTTCCTACACAGACACATTCTTTTTCCGTGGCTCTGTCCCGTTCCTCAATGGTCATGTGACGCGAGATGAACATGCACAGCCTGCTCTGTGTGCCCAATTTGTTAAGGTTCGAACTTTCGCCTTTTCCCGCAATATCAGGCGTCTCAAACCCACCTCAGCTAACGGGCCGCATTCACGAGAATTTACTCCCACAAGGGCCAGGACAGTAACGCAGCTAAAAGCGCGCGGGGGGGGGGGGGCTAGGTCGTATGAAATGTCAGCTAACGTTGCCATTTAAAAGAAGAGCTTTCCGATATATCACATGTGGGTCGTTTCTGAAGGGTATTTGGCGGCAGGATTCCAACAACATATCGATACCTATCTTCAACACGACTAAAACCTGGACGCCGATTGTGAAATATAGAGTTTTGTTTCACGGTTAGGTATCAACACATGGTGGCCGCAGGGGATGCCTCACGACAACAAAGCTTTAGACCTGTCATGCCTGTGTAGCTTAAAACGTACTTATAAAGAAAATGAAAAAAATTGGACGAAGACCGTCATGTGCGGGCCGCGGGCCACTAGGGAGAGGCCCACGGGCCGCGTGTTTGGGTCCCCTGAGCTATACAGGTATAGTGTGAGAGCTACATGATACTGCCGCAACACCGTTGGAATGTGCAGGAATAGCATAGGTTCAAACAGCATAAAGCGTGAGGCAAAATATATTCGCTTGACGAAATATCACGCTTGAAAAAAGGCAATTACGGATTCCTTGCCGGGTGACCTCCCTTTACCTCGAACCATATGCATCCAATGAGTAAGCGCCGAGAAGCCTATTTGCGCCTTTATTACCAAACTGTAACGAACACCAAAAATAGAGTGAAATCACTTTGTCCACCTCCTGCCAGTCCTACCCGCGTAGTCCAGTGATCACCTTCTACCAGCACAACATCATTAGGAAGGCATAGCGGATCATGATACGAAAAAAAAAGAGAGCGAGGCACAAGCCGTGCATAATATACATTGCTGAAAACTACAAGAAGAAGCCCTCAAAGCGGAGTTTTATAGGTGATAATGAATAGTGTCGCGACGTCGGGGAACGATAGAAATGCAGGGATAAGCTGCACAGCTAAGTTCATTCTGCAAAGGTCCACAAAGGCATCCTAAATTTGCTCCAGTTGTGGAAGTCAAGAACGACTGCCGACGCCTTCACAATTCGCAAGACAGATGTGCATCTCTGAGGATTGCGCATGCAGTGCGAGAAACTTTAGCGTGTCAGGACAGTGATGCAACGATGGATGGGGTCTTCAAGCCGGAATCTCTAGATAATTTAATTTTTTGCGCAATAACACGTGAAAAAATAAACTATAAAATATGCCACAAAAGACTTATGGACTGTATACAGTAGCAGTGGCGTGATATATGGAAAGCATGCTACCACAAATACTTGTTTTGTCCTTTCATCTGCATAACGTATTTCTAAAAGTACACGTGGTGCACACGGTTCGCTGTAATTTTCATCTAGGTTAGTGTATTTACAAAAAAAGGTAATAAACTTGGCTTTCTTTCTCTATCTTGCTGTGGCAAAGTGCTACAATGCTGAATACAGGTGTGACATATCCAGAAGCCGGGTGCACTATTGCCTTTGTCGTTAGAACATGTTTTAGGTTTCAATAAAGAGCGCAATAAAAACAAACTGAAGAGAACGTTCTGTTCTCGGTCTCCTCTGTTTTTATTGCACTTTGTGTCCAAACTGAACTCATGCTGCAATGGTACTTGGATGTGGGCGCGAAAAGACAAGGACGCAAGCCCGCATCGCTACCCTCATGATGCAAATCACTTTCCTTTCTGCAACATCTTCTACAAAACGCTCTTGATGATTCCCATTGCATTTGCTAAAAAAAATTACACCATCTCCCGCTAAAGGGGACCATGAGGCGATGCGAAGCCGGAGCACTTGCACGATCGCGTTCCGTTGGCGTTCGTTGGGCATGCTACCGACCTCGCGTCGTGGAACGCGAAGAGGGACGCTACGCGCGTCGTATCTTCCATCTAGCCTGGCCGTTAATTCTCACAGGGCGAGCGGGGAACGCGGTCGACAGGCGGGCGAGAGGGAGGCACCGTGGGAGAGGAGAGAGAAGCGGAGGGGACGCGCATGCGCTCGAGCTCATCGCGGCGTTGCGCAGGAGAGAATTTCGGCATGTCTAGCCCGCGTTTCAGACGAAGAGTGGAAAGGGGGAGGGGAGAGGGAAAGTGGAGAGGGGAAGGGGAGAGGGTGAGTAGAGAGGAGGTGTGTGGAGAGGGTATGCGCATGCGCAGTAAGGGTGGTCACGCCGCACACCACCACCACCACCACCACCACTGGATTGAGCTCCGCCTTAAGATACTTCGCATCTAAAAACAGTTTTGGTATACAATTGCCGAGCAAACATTCATTGCACCCAGTATGTCCACTCGACAGTTTCCACCGTGATCTCCTTTTTGCGCGAAATTACAGTAGGTTAAAGTAGAATTGTTAGCGAAACATTCGCTATCAAAGCGTATATATTTGTAACTTACACTTTGCTGTAGATTCTATGTTCTGGCAGCACCATCTATATTATTGGCTCGGGCCTCTGTCGGGCCTGATCTGCCGTCGGGCCGGGCCGGGCCGGGTAGGCGAAATTTTTTCTCGGGTTCGGGCCGGGCCCGGGTCGCGCATTTAATCACCGGGCCGGGCTCGGGCGGGTAAACTTGAACGAGTTCCGGGCCCGGGCCGGGCCTGGGCCGAAAATCACGGCCCGTGCAGTGCTCTAAATGATACTCTTTAGTTTTTCTTTGTCATCCGTTAGTGTGCATTTTACCAACGTCATATCCGTGACGGAAATGCATCCGTCAAGTCTAGGTGGACCCCGGCATAAAACACTTTTGTGTTAAAAAAAACTTTGTACAGGCAGCGCTATGGCAATTTTATAGCCACCGGAACGCTATTTATCGGAACAATCCTCAACACGGAGTGTATGTTTATAATATGGCAAAGAATAAGAGCGATCCTCTATGTAGAAAGAGCACGTCGTATAGCTTTTGTCACTGCGTTTTTCTAAAAGCACGATAACTTCATTATGCAGATTTTCGAGAAACAGGAAATTTACATATAATAGCTTCTACGTTTTTTTGCAAAAACAAGGATACGCTTTTCCGCCAACTACCATTTTCCGAAACGATTACTCTCTCCGATGGGCCCACTTTGTGAGCACCACTTTGTGAGCTTTCGCGCTGAAAAATATATGTAGGCCCACATGTTTGCTCTTGTCTATGGATTTTACCAGTCGGTCCACTGTTAACTTTAAATTTTTGGCCTCTGCTTTTACTTTTTTTTTCCAATTTCAACTGCCACTTTTATTCAATCATCAATCAGTTACAGAGTACAGTGTACTGTACATTGATCATACATGTCAGATAAGGAGCAGGGTTAGCAAAAAGGCAATTTAATGCCTGACAAAGTGCTGTAACCCGTCCCAGTCAATAAAGTGCACAAGGATCAGTGATGTATACATGTTAAAAAATTAGAAACGATACAATCAGCCACAGTTACACAATTTTTGATAACAGTACATAAAACATCGTTAGAAGAACATTAACATTTCGAGGCCTGTTTGCAAGACTCAGTTGATAACAATAGCGTATTATAACATTTTTTTATAGAGACAAAGCAAGGAATATGTGCAAATATCCAGACTTGTTGAATACAAAACCATGCTATTACTATTCACCAAATGAAAATGTGACAGATGCACGTCAATTTTAACAACTTGAGAGATGCCACCTAGAAAAAAAATCACTTTTGAAGCATTAGTAGATACGTGTGTATTTTCTTTTTAAACGCAATTTCTGAGCGGCTCTCTTGCACGATGGTGGTAATTGTGGGATGTACATTCAGTAGTTTAGGGATCATATGCGTCAGCTTTTGTGTACCGTAGTTTGTCCGTATTCTTTCACTGCAGTATGTGATGCGTCTAAAGCTGTATGTATGATGCCTTCGAGAATATGCATCGTGAAATGCCACCGCGTTAGACTTCAATTTATCATATATAACTGCCGCTATTTTTTTGTATAAGATGTTCTCAAACGTTAATACGTTGTGCTTGTGAAAGAGCGGAGTAGAATGCGTTCTAGGGCGAACACCTTCGATTATCCGTACTATTCTCTTCTGTAATTTATAGATGCTTTCTTTGTTTGTTTTAGTAGTCGTTCCCCATATTAATAAACAATAAACTTTCTCCTGCAGAACGTCTCCTTGCAGTGTGAAAGCTGATAAGATTTGTTCCTCAACTTTTGAATTAAGCAACCTTTTCGTTAAAACTAAAAACCGTCCTCGCTATCTGAATCTTTCCGGGCTAGCGAGTTAGTTCTCACAAAGATTCCGCCTAATTGAGACGAAAAGTTCTTGAACACGGGGTGTCGCTAGAGCCGATATTTCGATAAGTGGTCTCGTTGTCTTCAAGGCAGCCTTGACGCAGTTGCTGCTGTTGTAGTCGCTGCCGTTACTGCAGTTGCATGCTGCCTTGAACAAGGCGAGAACACCTTTTGAAACTTTGGCTCTACCGATACCCCACGTTCAAGAATTTTTCATCTTTTCAATCCTCCATCTTCTCGCCAACTTCTGCATACTCTGTCTAGGTGTGATTTGGTGTGGGCAAGATGATGGGACATCTGCAAAGTTAAACAGCACGAACAACACGGACAAAAGAAGACACGTATTGGTGTAGTATGTGCATGTTTTCTTTTGCCCTCTTATTTGGAGGTTTTAAACTTTCCTCGTCTGCCAATTTAATTGACACATCACGTGCATTTCCACTGTCTACTCTTCACGAGAACGTCCACTTCTTCGGACAGGCAATTGTCAGGCTCTGCTTCCGAAGTCAATCCACACACTTGCCTCACCTTGCTGAGCAGCTCGGGGGCACTCTTTTCAGATTCAACGCCGAAGTTTGGTCCTTCGGCCGAGACACGCTGTATGCGGCCGGGAAGTGACACGTCGCTCAAGGTTCTCTACGTCGTCACTTCTTGGCTTTTGGAACATCTGGTGCAGAAGCACGAAGTTCCGAAAGTGTTTGTACCCGCAAAAAGCGTGCCTTCGAATGCGTCAGACAACCGATGTCGTGCACTTTCTGCTCGGGTGCAGATGTGCCCTTTGTCCATGAAGGCGCAGATAAAGCAGTCCTTGTATAATCTAGCCTGTCTATTCTACTCTTATCGAAGGGCCTGTATATTCTCTTTCCGTGCCTCTGTGATGGGCTGAAGCCACCAAAAGGCAGCACAACTTCTGGAGGCAGCCGTTTGGTCCTTAGTGACCATGAACAGTTGTAGTATTAGTGGTAGTAGTAGTAGAAGTAGTTAATTTACAGCAAGAATAATACAGAGTTCAGTGCTGGGGCAAGGGCTAACTGACGGACAAGCCTGACAAAGACCCCTGTAACTCCGCACTTCACGATAGTTCATAAGCTTCAAGATAAACACATTCAAACATGATTTCAACACATCGGTTTCAGAAAAATGAACAGCAAGCTACTTGCAAGAGCACATAAAAATCGCAGAAAAACTATATAAAAATTTTACACCGTCTTTAAATAATTAATACAGAAGAGCTCGCTTTCTACGAAATACACAAATAAACGAAGCCGACAAAAAAAACTCCTCAGCCGAGAAACCGAGAATGCATGCGGATGCGCTGAAACTGCACTTTACGTTCATATAATCGGAATACGAATTTGTGAAAGATTTAAGCTTTAGTCGAGGCATTAAAATCCACTAGTTAATTTCCATATTGTGGTTATTAACTTATTAGGGAGTTTTAGCTTGTAACGTATACTTCTTTACGTTACCGTGTTACCGGATACCGGATGGAATCTGCGCATGCGCGAACCTTTACGGAACGTAAAGGTTTACGGAACGTAAACTACTCGCCGGATAGGCTTTACGTTTACGGCCCTATCTCGCAAATCCGCATTCGTTCGTGGCTACTCGCGATATCCGCTTCGCGGAGACTCCAGCCGCCGAGTCAAAATAAGCCGAAGTGCGAGCGCCACTTACTATCACCTTAGTTCAGCCGGACTACCGAGGCTGGAGCGACGTAGAATACCGAATCCGCAAACGTGAGGGGCCTAAAGACGCCGACAGGCTGGATAGGTGGCGCCATCTAGCGGGGCCAAGGTGTACCAGGCGAGCACAAAATTGTTATTGCAGAAACGTCGGGCATTCTACTCCCAATGTAAATGCCTTGCAGCGCCATTACTACGAATGAGTTGCCTTTTTAATCATTTTTTCCCCTCGAGAACACTAAGCAAAAACAAATGTGTGCATGATTGTGGTTGCACGAAATGTCACAAGATGTCGACACCATCGCCCGGTAACCTGGTATTGCTACACACCTTCGCTTATATCGGGATACTGCACACGCTAAAAACCTCTCTTATGACTTTGCCGCAGCGTAATTGAATATTATCTAAATTAAATGTAGTTTAAATGCTGTTATCATCACCACTTAGTGGTTTGCGCAAACGTAAAGGTTTACGGACGTACGTAAAGGTTTACGTTTGGGCAGCTATAAAACTGTACTAGAACTCGAGTTCCGGCAAAACGGTAAACGTAATCCGGTAACGGTAACGTAAAGAAATATACGTTACAAGCTAAAACTCCCTATTTATTTGTCACTACGCCCCCTATGCGCATGCAAATGGGGGCACTTCAACCACACAACAAGCGCAAAGACGCCACGACACATGCATAAAAATTACGGGGATCCAGGGCCCTCACCAGCAGGCTGTGTCGGGCTTATCCACAAAACAAACAAACAAACCTGTTGGGACTGCCCGTCCAATTCCCCTTTTACACAACACGACATTTAGCAGAGCCGGTTTACCGTACGGTAAGTACAGGTATACCGTACCGCCGGGGGCTTGGAGGAGCTCACCCACGAATGCTTGAAAAACTGGTCGTTTCTGGAGGAGCCGTTCAAGAGTGTGCTGTGCTAGGAGGTACCAGCACGGCCGCACGAAGTTTATGGGGACGATTACTCATGGCATGAGCAATTGTTCCCACCACAAAACACTCCGATTATTATACATTTTTGAAATGGGCAGCGCAAAAACAAGGGCACGAGAAGAAGTGCGACACGCAGTAGTTGTTAGAAGGTGCTCTAGGGTGTGTTTCAAGGATGCATAACCAATTCCAACTTGCCCAAGTGTCAATTCTTCTGCACCCCGATGATATTCTCACCCAAGGCACCCTCCAGCTCCTCATCAATATTGATAATGAATAGATTATTCAAGATCAAACATAAAATGCATAATCAGAAAAAAGGCATAGGGATTTCCATACACAGGTTCTTGATCGCGCAAGCTAAAGAAAATAGGAAGTAGAGAAGCAGAAATAGGCAAAACAAAAGAACAATAAACACATTGACATGTGTTTTGTAAAACAGTTCATCTTACAACTGCGCTTGCTTTTGGATGTTGTAGGCAAGACAGGAGGTGGTACAAATCATAATACAAAAGGCCGTCAAGCAGAAGATTGCCCCCTGACCTTTCGTTGTAGTGTCGGATTCTAAATACAAGTAAGATGACTTCATACTTTTGTGTAATAAGGAAACTACCGCCTTTTCGTTGACCTCCAACTTTCGGTTATTTGCGTAAGTATGAAAATTCATGCTTAAAATGTTTGCAGTGGTTCGCAACACAGCGCGCCAGCAACTTTTTTTGTCATCGCCGACTGCCAACCACGGTCGCTTTGTTGGTGCTGGGCTGTGGCCGTCCAAGACTCCCAGACAGGAAGACCTGTCCGGCAACGGCACGCTGAGTTCTCGACAGCCTTGTGACCGAGCGGCCCAGGTATATGCATAAGCGTGCGCAGGGTTCCCCCTTCAGGGGGGGCGAAGGTTCGTCGCAGCGCCCCCCTCCCTATTATATCAATGTATGCGGCTGCCTTTGCGCCCCTCTTCTCGCCCCCCCTACAATGTATAGGGCTGACTTTGCGCCCCCCCTTCTCACCCTGTGTCTGTGTCTAACGCCCGACGCTGGACTTTTGCTGTCGCTTCACTTGCTCGGACAGACGAATTAGTCCTTAACCGACGCTGGCGTTCACGGGCAAGCAAGCACTGGCGTTCCAAACGTGCAGCCTGCTCGGCGTCCATAGCAGGAAATGAAACAAAGCTTTATTTGTGACGCAGAGGCGCGTTCTCTTGAGCTATTTTTTAGACGCGAAGTATCTTATGGCGGAGTTCAATCCGGTGGTGGCGGTGGCGTGCGGCGTGACCACCCTTACTGCGCATGCGCATACCCTCTCCACACACATCCTCTCCACTCCCCTTCACCATTCCCCCTGTCATCTGCCCTCTCCCATTCCCCTCTCCACTTTCCCTCTCCCCTGCCCTCTCCCATACCCCTCTTCACTTTCCCTCTCCCCTCCCCATTTCCACTCTTCCTCTGAAACGCGGGCTAGACATGCCGAAATTCTCTCCTGCGCAACGCAGCGATGAGCTCGAGCGCATGCGCGTCCCTCCCCTTCTCTCTCCTCTCCTACGCTGCCCCCCCTCTCGCCCGCCTGTCGACCGCGTTCCCCGCTCGCCCTGTGAGAATTAACGGCCAGGCTAGATGGAAGATACGACGCGCGTAGCGTCGCTCTTCGCGTTCCACGACGCGAGCTCGGTAGCATGCCCAACGAACGCCAACGGAACGCGATCGTGCAAGTGCTCCGGCTTCGCATCTACTCATGGTCCCCTTTATCGGGAGATGGTGTAACTTTTGTACCGTCCATCGCACTTAATTTCCGCCAAGTATGCTCCTTAGTGGTAGTTTTCCCATGCAAGCAACTGCCGCAGACGTCGCAAACGGCACGGCTGGCAAATGCCAGCGCTGAAACAGCGCACCGTCTTATGCGGCATAGACATAGAGGGATGAAAAAAGGACGGAAGGTGTTCCAAAGCGAACAAAACAGCAAGGAGCCATAGTGTTGCTTCATAAAGCACGAAAATCGATTTTGTTACTGTAATTAAGGCGGCCGCTATTCGGCCCCTCTCTCTTGTGCAACAACATATGCAGGACAAACAGAAAGATGCATAACCGAAAGACTAAAATAGCTTTACGAGAACGTAGACAATGCGGCCAAATAAACCTCGACGGCATCCATTGAAGCTGCGAACCAATATTTCCCGAAGGAAAGGTTACAACAAAAAACACAGACAAAGAAACTAGAAAAATAATTGAAGCTGCAGGAATAGAAAGCACAAAGGACAATTGTGTGCTCGCCACGGTGGTCAAGTGATTATGGTAGTCTACTGCTGACCCGAAAGTCGCAGGATTGAATCCCGGCCGCATTTTCGATGGAGACGAAAATGCTTGAGACCAGTGTACCTTCATCTAGGTGCACGTTGAAAAACCCCAAGTGGTCGAAATTTCCGAAGCCTTCCACTACGGCATCCCTGATAATCATATTGTTGAGGTGTTTATTAGACGGCAGTCGGCGACGATGCTCAATGGCGACAGTCAAGCAAGAACACGAGCTCAGAGCGCGAGCGGGAAGAGCCCAAGAGGACGACCCACTAGAAGGCTATAGAGAGCGCAGCCCCTTACTCAACTCAAAGGCTTCGCTACAATTTCCCCGGGTACGAAAAGGGAGCCGTCCGGCGACCTAACAGCTCGTCACTATGAGTGGGTCATAGTAGGCCTTGAGGCGCTCCACGTTGACTATGTCGCGCCCTCGACGGCGCATGTCCGAAGATGGTTCGATGGGTTCGATCACGTAGTTGACCGGGGATGTGCGCTCGACGACCCGATAGGGGCCTTCGTATTTCGGCAGTAGTTTTGAAGAGAGGCCAGTTGCAGTGGTAGGGACCGAGAGCCATACGAGTGCTCCAGGGAGGAACGTGGACTCAGAAGTGGTGGTGCCACCGCGAATGCTCTTCTGCCGCTCTTGTTCCTGCGCTGTAAAAGGGCAAGCTCGCGACACTCTTCCGCAAGCCTGGCTGTGTCAGAAATCGGCGCACACTCAGTTGAATCCGGCTTGTATGGGAGTATCGTGTCGATGGTGTGCGACGGGTGCCTTCCGTATAATAAGAAGAAGGGTGAAAACCCAGTTGTGCTTTGAGGGGCGGTATTATAGGCGTAGGTGACGAAGGGCAGAATGACATCCCAATTTGTGTGATCGGCGGCGACGTACATTGAGAGCATGTCGCCGAGCGTGCGGTTAAAGCGTTCGGTTAGGCCATTCGTCTGCGGGTGGTAAGCAGTAGTTTTGCGGTGAACAGCATGGCACTCTTTGAGAATGGCTTCGACGACTTCCGACAAGAAGACACGGCCTCGATCGCTGAGAAGCTCCTGGGGTGGACCGTGACGCAGCATGAATCGGTGTAGCAGGAAGGAGGCAACGTCGCGCGCTGTAGCCGCTGGGAGGGCGGCGGTTTCGGCGTATCGCGTTAGATGGTCAACAGCGACGATTGCCCAGCGGTTACCAGCCGATGTCAGAGGAAGTGGTCCGTACAAGTCGATGCCCACGCGCCCGAACGGACGGTTAGGGCAAGGTAATGGTTGTAGACCAGCGGGTGACACGTGCGTTGAAGGTTTTCGGCGTTGGCAATCGAGGCAGGAGCGAACGAACTTCTGCACGTAGCGGTACATCCCTCGCCAGAAGTATCGTTGTCGAATGCGGTGGTAAGTTTTGGATACCCCAGAGTGCGCGCATTGTGGATCAGAGTGGAAGGACTCGCATATTTCAGAACGCAGACTGCGGGGTATCACAAGTAGCCACTGGCGGCCATCGGCGTTGTAATTGCGTCGGTGCAGTAGATCGTCACGAACGGCGAAATGGTGGGCTTGACGAAGCAACGCGCGAGTGGTTGGTGTTGCCGACGGATCAGTGAGCAAGTCTATCAGCGAGGCGATCCATTTATCCTTGCGCTGTTCGGTAGCGATGGTGTGAACGTCGATGGAAGAAACAATAATGTTACGTGACGAGCATGGGGTATTGTCGTCAGGCAAAGGCGAGCGCGAGAGGGCGTCGGCGTCAGCATGCTGGCGTCCGTTGCGGTACAGCACGCGGATATCGTAGTCCTGTAGGCGAAGTGCCCAGCGGGCGAGGCGGCCTGAGGGATCCTTCAATGACGACAGCCAGCATAGTGCATGATGGTCGGTGATGACATCAAATGGGCGACCATACAAATAGGGTCGGAACTTCGTAAGGGCCCAGATGATCGCCAGGCATTCCTTTTCGGTGACGGTGTAATTGGTCTCGGCTTTAGTAAGCGTACGACTTGCATATGCCACGACATATTCAGGGAACCCCGGTTTGCGCTGCGCAAGGACAGCGCCAAGGCCAACACCGCTGGCGTCTGTGTGTACCTCTGTAGGGACCGTAGGGTCGTAGTGGCGTAGTATGGGAGGCGACGTCAACAAACGACGGAGCGTTGCGAAAGCGTCGTCGCACTCTGACGACCACGAATGGAGGGGCCCGTTACTTCCGAGGAGCTTCGTCAGCGGCGATATGATAGTCGCGAAGTTTCGAATGAAGCGCCGAAAGTAGGAACACAGTCCTACGAAACTGCGCAGTTCTTTGACGGACGTCGGTTTCGGGAAGTCGGTCACGGCCCGAAGCTTGGCTGGATCGGGGAGAATTCCGTCCTTGGACACGACGTAGCCGAGTATTGTGAGCTGCCGTGCTGCAAATCGGCACTTCTTTAGATTCAGTTGCAGACCAGCGTTGCTCAAACGCATCAACACATGCCGGAGCCGTTGAAGATGCGTGGAGAAGTCTGGAGCAAACACAACGACGTCGTCGAGGTAGCACAAGCACGTGTGCCATTTCAGGTTGCGCAGAATAGTATCCATCATGCGCTCGAAGGTGGCGGGCGCATTACACAGCCCAAACGGCATGACGTTGAATTCGTACAAGCCGTCGGGCGTGACAAAGGCGGTCTTCGGTCGAGCGTCATCAGCCATAGGTACTTGCCAGTACCCTGAGCGCAAATCGATGGATGAAAAGAATTCTGCTCCTTGTAGGCTGTCAATCGCGTCGTCTATGCGCGGTAGTGGATACACGTCCTTACGAGTGATCTTGTTGAGCCGTCGGTAGTCCACACAGAACCGCACAGAACCGTCCTTCTTCGCAACAAGAACGACAGGAGACGCCCAGGGGCTGTTAGATGGTCGCATAACATTGCGTCGAAGCATGTCGTCGACTTGCTCGTTGATTACGCGGCGTTCTGTGGGAGATACGCGATATGGACGTTGCCGCAGTGGCGGTTGGGCGCCAGTGTCGATGCGATGCGTAACGGTGGACGTGCGGCCGAGAGAAGTTTGAGCGACATCGAAAGAAGCGCGAAATTCTTCCAAGAGACCCAGAAGCTGGGAACGCTGGACCGGCGTAAGGTTGTCAGCAATGGAAGAAGCGAATACATCATCGGGCGATGAACCAGACGTGGTAACAGCACTGAGCGTACTGGAGTTGGGGCAGTGCGTGTCATCTGGTTCGTCCATAACTTGTGCGTCTTCGAGGGGTTCCACGCTGCCGAGACATTCTCCTCGCACCAACGTAACACTGTACGGAGATGGGTTGATAACAAAAATTGACGCGCTGCCCTGAGTGACTTGCACGGTCGCGAAAGGCACCAGCAAGCCTTTCCTCGTGCAAACACGGTCAGATGGCGAGAGGAGTGCAGCGGTGTCGGAGAGACTGGCGCAGTAGACGGATACCGCCGTTGACGAGTTTGCAGGCACTGTGGTGTCGTCTTTGACGAGTACCTTGCTCACAGACGATGGACAGTCAGCCGGCGTCAGATCAGAGAATGGTGAGAGCTCTATTTCGGCTGGTGAGCAATGAATCACGGCCTCGTGGTGGGAGAGAAAATCCCATCCTAGGATGACGTCGTGAGAGCATGCTGGAATTATGATCAATTCGACGGCGTACAGAGCATCGTTAATCATGACGCGGGCTGTGCACACCGCTGTAGGGTGAATACTTTGGGCGCTGGCTGTACGGAGGGAGAGCCCGGGAAGTGGCGTCGTCACTTTTCGCAGTAATCGGCTAAGTTTGGCGTCAATAACGGATACGGCGGCTCCAGTGTCGATAAGGGCAGATGCGCGAACACCGTCCACAAACACGTCTAACACGTTCGATGGGCTTCTCTGAGGGCTTTCGCAGTTCGACAGCGTCGCAGCCCTTGCCTCGTGGACTGCGACGACTAGTTTTCCTGGTCACGTGGGACCGGACGTGGCCGCATCGGTGACGGTGATCGGCGTCGTGGTGACGGCGAACGGCGTGTAGATGGAGCTGAGCGAGACGACGGTGACATAGGCGGCGGTGAAGCGCAATACGGGCGGCTTGACTGGCTGGTGATGGTTGAGCCGACACGAGGCGGCTGCACGCGATTGCAATAGCGGGCAACATGACCGGCGCAACCGCACGCGAAGCAGATCGGGCGGTTGTCAGAAGTGCGCCATCGATTCGTCGGGGTAGGTTCCATCCATGACGCAGGACGCGGTGGACGAGGCGTCTGCTTATACGACTGCATGATGGGCTGCATCGGTGGCCCAGGTATGACGTCGGCAAACGCAGCCGGCACACTCGCTTCAAAGGCCTGAGGTCTGGCGACGGCTTCGGCGTAAGTGGGGCAGCCACAGAGATCGCTTGGGGTGACCTGGCTACAACTTGCGCGTAACTGAGCGGTGCAGGCGCCGGAGGGGGCTGGTGGTATTCCGGCATGACTTCCGCGATTTCCTGCTGAATAGCGCGGCGTAAGGGAGGCAGCAGCGTGGTCGATGGCTGTTCAACATGCTGCTGCTGAGGGAAGGCCAGTAGGGAGAACTGGCGGGCAATTTCCTCGCGCACAAAGGACTTGATCTCGGCTAGCAAGGCGGACTGATCAGAAATGGCCGACAAGCCAGCGAGATCGGCGTCGCGTGATGCAGGTCGACGGGTCAGCAACCGCTGCCGGCGCAGCTCCTCGTAGCTTTGGCAGAGCGTGATCACCTCGGCCACAGTACGAGGGTTCTTGGCGAGCAGCATAGTGAAGGCGTCGTCGTCGATGCCTTTCATAACGTTGCGGATCTTGTCAGACTCAGGCATAGCTGCGTCGGCTTTCTTGCACAGGTCCAGGACGTCTTCTATGTAGCTCGTAAAGGACTCACCGGTCTGCTGAGCTCGTTCACGTAAACGTTGTTCGGCTTGCAGTTTACGAAGGGCAGGGCGGCCAAACACGTCGATGATGGCGGTCTTGAAAGCAGACCACGTGGGGAAATCGGTGGCGTGGTTGTTGTACCACAGGCCCGCCACACCCGCGAGGTAGAAAACCAAGTTGCTGAGTTTGCCTGCCTCGTCCCATTTATTGGGTACGCTCACACGCTCGTACATCGCAAGCCAGTCCTCAACTTCGGTCCCATCCGCGCCGGTGAAGATAGGGGGGTCGCGGATGCGGGGGACACCGGGGCAGGAGGTCGTTGTTGGAGGAGGCGTTTGCTGAACAGCGTCTTGAGGCATGGTAGTTGGTAGGGTACGGGATCGTAGCTCCAGGGGCATCGAATGGGAGCACAGCACTCTCCACCAATTTGTTGAGGTGTTTATTAGACGGCAGTCGGCGACGATGCTCAATGGCGACAGTCAAGCAAGAACACGAGCTCAGAGCGCGAGCGGGAAGAGCCCAAGAGGACGACCCACTAGAAGGCTATAGAGAGCGCAGCCCCTTACTCAACTCAAAGGCTTCGCTACAATATTGCCATCCGCGCTTCTTTTTTATGTAACTGGTCCGTTGCACGCGTAGCCGATGCCTTACGCTAGTCGCGCCCTAATGTCGGGGAACCTTCCAGATTACGTAAAATCTTCTTATTGGATTCAGCGCTAAAACACGAACAGCTGAGATTATTCTGGATCTAAGGCGGCCGCCAGCGATAAGGCTTCAATGTTCGATGCCGCGTGTATAAATGCCGACGCGCCTTGCTGCAGATCAGTTTTATCGACGGCCGACGCTCTGTTCACCGCTATCAGTGTACAGTGAGAGACGGCGTTCATATACCAGACGGCCTGTTCGAGTTCAAGGCCATGCCCTTCGGTCTTTTCTCGGCATCTGCGACTTTTCAACGCGTTGTGGATACAGTACTGGCCGGCTTGAAGTGGCAGACGTGCCTCGTGCACTTGGACGACGTCGATGTGTTTGCCTCAAACTTCGACGAACACCTCCGGCGCCTTGAAGCTGTACCTCAAGCAATCAAGACCTGCGGAATCACCATGAAGCCTGAAATGTGCCGTTTCGCCTACGAGGAGCTCTTGTTTTTGGGTCACGTGATCAGCAAGGAGCACGTTCGCGCAGACTCGCGGAAAACAGCTGCCATCGCTGCCTTCCCGCCACCCACCGAATTGCCGAATGGGTCCCGTCGACCCATACACAGATTTCTCGGCTTGTGCGCCTACTACAGACGCTTCGTCAAGGAATTTTGACGAATATCCGAGCCGCTAACTCACCTCACGAAGACCTACGTGCCGTTCAAGTGGAAAACGGCGCAAGTTGAAGCATTTCAAGAACTGAAACGACACCTGCAGTCGCCTCCGATACTAATGCATTTCGAGGAATACGCCGGTGCGGAAATCCACACCAACGCAAGCAGCGTAGAACTCGGCGCCGTCCTCGTGCAGAAGGCAGACGGGCTGGAAAGGGCCATCAGTTGTGCTAGCCGGTCGCTATCAAAGGCAGAAACCAACTATTCCACAACAGAAAAGGAGTGTCTGGCCATCATCTGGGCTACATCCAAGTTTCGTCCCTACCTGTACGGCAGGCCCTTCAACGTTGTGAGCGACCACCACGCCTTGTGTTGGCTAGCTAACTTGAAGGACCCTTCAGGTCTCCTCGCACGGTGGAGCTTAAAACTTCAAGAATTCAACATTACCGTCGTTTACAAGTCCGGAAGACAACATTCCGACGCTGACTGCCTGTCTCGTGCACCCGTCGACCCACCGCCACAGGAAGACCAGGATGATGACTGCTTCCTGGGAACCATACGTGCCGACGACTTCGCCGAACGACAGCGAGCGACCCGGAACTCAGGGGCCTTGTGGAATACCTCGAGGGCAGGACCGCCGTTGTTCCAAAGGTATTCAAGTGAGGACTGGCGCCGTTTTTCTTGCGAAACGGCGTTCTCCTAAAGAAGAACATCTCGCCCCTTCAAGCCAACTACCTTCTCATGGTGCCTTCAGCATTGAGACCAGATGTCCTCCAGGCCCTACACTACGACCTGATGGAGGGACCCCTCGGTGTTTCCAGCATTCCCGCAAGAATACAGGAAAAGTACTACTGGCCGCGCCTTGTCGCCGACGTCGCTCGGTACGTAAGGACATGCCGAGACTGTCAGCGACGCAAGACACCGCCGACAAGATCAGCAGGCTTTCTTCAGCGGATCGAACCACCTCGTCGAGCATTCCAGCAAATCGGTATGGACCTACTGGGGCCGTTCCTTACGTCGACTTGCGGGCATAAATGGATCGTCGTAGAAACCGACTACATCACCCGCTACGCCGAAACAAGGACCTTACCTTGAGGCAGGGCCGCCGAGGTAGCGAAGTGCTTCGTTGAAGATATCGTCCTGCGTCATGACGCCCCAGAGGTCCTCATAACCGACAGGGGTACGGTCTTTACTGCGGAGCTAACTCAGGCGATTTTGAGATACAGCCACACAAGCCACCGCCGGACCACCGCCTACCACCCACAGACCAAAGGCTTCACCGAGCGTCTAAACAAGACCATCGTTTACATGCTGGCCATGTACGTGGCCGTCGAGCACAAGACGTGGGATGCCATCCTTCCGTACGTGACCTTTGCATATACAACACGGCCGTGCAAGAAACGACGCAGATGACGCCATACAATTTGGTATATGGAAGGAACCCGGCAGCGACGCTCGATGCCATGCTACCCAACGTCACCGACGACAAAAACCTCGACGCGACCGTCTACCTTCACCACGCCGACGAAGCCCGACCACTCGCCCGCCTACGCACCAAGAATCAGCAGACAACCGACCGTCGCCGTTACAATCTTCGACGACGCTTCGTGGAATACCAGCCCGGTGACCGTGTTTGGGTCTGGACGCCGATACGCCGACGTTGGCTTAGTGAAAAACTTCTTGGGCGACACTTCGGGCCATACAAAGTGCTTCGACGTCTCGGCGCTCTAGACTACGAGGTCATCCCGGACGGCATCACGAACTCTCAGCGGCGCCGCTGACAACCTGAAGTCGTCCATGTCGTGCGCCTTAAGCCGTTTTATACGGGTTATCGAACCTTAGGACTCTCATTTTTTTCTTTATCATTGTACTTTATTTGTGTATGCACTTTTTCCCCCTTCCTTGTTCTCTTAAAGCAACGGGACGATGCTTTTTTAGAGAGGGGCAATGCTACGCGCGCTTCTTTTTTTATGAAACTAGTCCGTTGCACGCGTAGCCGCTGCCCTGCGCAAGCCGCGACCTAATGTCAGGGAACCTTCCATATTATGTTAGAGCGCGAAAACACGAGCAGCTGAGATTATTCCGGATCTAACGCGGCCACCAGCATAAGCGTGCGCAATGGGGGGGGGGGGGGGGCAAGAGGGGCGGCCGAACCCCCCCCCCTAGTCACCTAAGAGGGGGGCGCAAAATCTGCCCCATACACTGAGCCCCCTAGTCACCTAAGAGGGGGGGGGGGGGGCGCAAAATCTGCCTCGTACATTGACTTAGTACATACATTGGCCTTCGCCCCCCCCCCCCCTTGATGGGGAACCCTGCGCACGCCTATTGCCACCAGCGATAAGGCTCGAATGTTCGATGCCGCGTGTATAAATGCCAACGCGCCTTGCTGCAGATCAGTTTTATCGAAGGCCGACGCTTTGTTCGCCGCTTTCAGTGTACAGTGTGTATTGCCGTAGTTTCAATTTCTGTTTCCCGGCCACAAGTTCGGCAAAATAAAGAGTTTCATTTTGGACACGCAGACCGTACGATCCATGCGATACGTGTGAAACACGTGCGATACGTGTTTGTGGCGCAAAGCGGTGTTGTTGGCTGACGAGAGGTATGGGCAACAATCATGTTAGGTTGTTCTTTTGTTTGTTTTTTTTACTTTCTTGGTACATGTATGTGCCCACATATGTAAAAAATAAAATGATTTGTAAGTCACCGCCGATGTCGTTCCTTCTGCGCCTTGTGCTCCGTGAAAATTTCGCGCTGTTTACCCTCCTCCTGCAATCCCTTATGGGGTTGTATGTGTCTTCGACATGCGACAGGATAGGAGGTCCCGGGTCTTCTGAGCGGAAGAGCTCGCATGCTCTCAAATTTCCTCGCAAACCTTGATGTCCTGGAAACCATGAAGAAATGGGCGATCATGGGCGAACATGTGGAACTTCGCGCGTTTGTACAACACCAGGTAATCGTAAAGTCAATTGCTTACGAAAATTAGCCGTCAGATGTATATTGTCACGTGTTTGTGACGTCGACGAAGACAGCAGTCTGCTTTTTCAAGATGAAAACTGTTTATTTGGCCGAACTTGTGGCCGGGAAACGGAAAGTTAATTTACAGCAATACACGCGGTATGCACTGATAGCGGCGAACAGAGCGTCGACCGTCGATCAACTGACAAGCGGTCAAGCGCGTCGGCTTTCATAGAGGTGCTATCGAACTTTCCAGCGATATCGCTGGTGGCGGCGTTATCTCTCGACGAAGCTGGAACATTCGCGTGCGGTGCGCAATAATAACGGAACGTTCTAAAACAATCGCGAAGCTTAATTCTTACACATCGCGGCGCGGACTGCGCAGCGCGATGCCCACAGTCTTTCTGGGTGAAGCTTCAACTCATGCAAAATAAGACGCGCGACAATATTGACACGTGGTGGTCGCGACGGTGAAGAAGGCTGCAGCAAGACTGGGAAGCACGGAACTCATTATTCGGCGAGCTTGTGCCGGGGAAATGAAAACTCAGAGTGCAGACAATTCACACTGTACACTGATAGCGGCGAGTAGAGTCGACGGCCGTCGAGTAATCTTATCGTCTGCGGAACACGTCGTATTTTATACATCACTGATCCAAACTTCCAGCGTTATTGCTGGTGCTTGCGTAAGCTCCCGAATAAACTCGACTAGTCACGTCCTCTGCGGAATCGTAACGAAACAATCTGAAACAATCGAGAAGCTTCCCAAACATTGCTGCACGGCCTGCGCGAAGCGGTACTAACAGTTTTTGCGAGTGAAATCCGATCACATCATAATAAAGAAATACGGGCATGTGACAATATATTCAGACTACTCTAAGCATTCTAGAGCGCGAAGCTTTGCTTCATCACCAGGACAAACTAACTTGCAATTTCTAAGACGAACTGAACATTTCCGGACTGCAACTCAACCGCATGTTTCCGCGATTATACCCTGAAGCCAAATGTAAATTCTTTAATGATGCTCCCGTGCTTGAGCGTGTGTGAGTCTTTCCTTCTTTATTTTTTTTACTTTTTTTCCTTCCTTACCTTTCTATCCCCCCTTACCCTTTCCCCAGTGCAGGGTATACCTAACCGAAAAACTTCTGATTAACCTCCCTGCCTTTCATTTAATTTTTCTCTCTCTCTCTGGAATGATAGAGGAACCACCCTAGTGGATATACTCTGGGATTGTGAAATAGTTTAGAAGGAAATGGCTGCCCCCCCTCCCCCACTCCGGGTCAAATAAGGGCATGGTGGAGAGCGCACAGACTAGCTCAGATTTCCAGGACCAACTTTGGCCGATCCAGGAAGCCTGGAAGGTTACCCAGATACAGGATCTCTCTACTGTCCCCGGCGCGGCCTAGATCCAGGTTATCAGTTTGCAGGATATTCAATAAAGTTGTCTCACTCACTCACTCACTCACTCACTCACTCACTCACTCACTCAGTACTCATTCATCTGATTTACCATCGCCACTTCAGATACCAAGATTTATTCTAATAGTTTATCAACTATGTACATCAACTTTTTCAGATCTCATCGAAACTCAATCAATGCAAAGCGATTCGTCAACCCACAAGATAAGTCAATGGATGGATGGATGAATAAACTTTATTTCGGTCCCTCGGAACGCGCCCTAGCACGTTGCGGGCCGCTCCCACGTCGGAACAGAAAGACCAAGTCTCTCTGCTGCGTCGCGGGCCCGTTGGACTGCCCATAGTTGTGCTTCGAGTCCGGAGCTTGTAATAGCTTCTTCCCATTTTGACGGCGTGATGACTTCGCCGCCGTGTAACGCGGGGCACCGCCAGAGCATATGTTCGAGATTAGCGATATCTGCGCATAATGAACATGCATTAGTTGGCTGTATTTCAGGATAGATCTTGTGCAATAGCGCGGGGTTAGGGTACGCCCCGACTTGAAGTAGCCTGAGTGTCAGAGCCTGTGGTCTGCTTAATTTTCTGTGTGGTGGAGGGTACTGTCTCCGCCCCAGGTAAAAATGTTTGGTAATTTCGTTATACGAGGTGGGCGGGTCCCGATTCTCCAAAACCTCAGCGCGCCCTCCGGTAGCTACGCAGTCTACTAGTCCTCGCGCAGCTATGTGGGCCGACTCATTGAGATTTGGCGGGGCTCCCTTGATCTGTCCCATGTGCGCTGGGAACCAGACGAGTGTGTGTGGCTCGATGTTCTTGTCCCGGAGGATCCGCAAGGCCGGTTCCGAGATGGTGCCCTTGGCAAATGCTCTAATCGCTGATCTCGAGTCGCTGTAAATCGTGGACCTCTTGTTGTCCAGCAAGGCTAACGCAATCGCAGCTTGCTCCGCTATTTCGGCTGCTGTCGTCCGGACCGTTGTCGAGTTCGTGATTATCCCCTCGTGGTTGATGCTCACTGCCACATACGCCTTCCCCTCGGGATACCGGGCCGCGTCGACGAAGCAACAGTCCCCGGCCTGATCGTGAGCCCTTTCTAAAAGAGCCTTTGCCCTGGCCCGTCTCCTACCATCGTTATGCTCGGGGTGGACGTTTCGCGGGATGGGGACAACGGTGATTCGTCCTCGCTGTTCACGAGGAATGCTGCAGAAGCGAGACTCGATTTCCGTCGCTGGAGTCCCCAACTCCCGCAGAATGTTCCTACCGGAACGCGTGGTGGACAGCCTGGCGAATTGCGCCCTCTCCTGAGCCTCCGCAATTTCTTCCAGCGTGTTGTGCATTCCGAGACGAAACAGTCTCTCCGAGCTTGTGTACATAGGGAGCCCGAGAGCTCTCTTGATGGCCTTCCTGATTAACGTGTTGAGCTTGTCACGCTCCGCTCTCTGCCAGTTGTGCATGGCTGCAACGTAGGTAAAGTGGCACATCACAAAGGCGTGCACCAGCCTTACGAGATTATCTTCCACAAGTCCCTGTTGCCGGTTGGCAACCCTCCTTATCAGTCTGATGGCATTGTCCGTTTTCCTGGCGAGTCTTGTTACCGTCAGGTTATTGGAGCCGTTCGATTCTATAGTCATACCCAGAACCCGGAGGGAGTCCACCCTGGGGATGGTGCAGCCTTAACCTGTTCTAAGAGTGATGCTGACGTCCTCTACTGGCTTCCAACCTTTCGGTTTGGGGCCCCTGCGCTTAGGCCTGTACAGCAGGAGTTCCGATTTCCGCGACGAGCACCGAAGACCAGTCGGTTTTAGGTAGTCTTCCGTGACTTCAATAGCTTCCTGTAGCACCGCCTCTATTCGTCCATCGCTGCCTCCAGTACACCATATGGTAATGTCGTCGGCATAGATCGTGTGGTTAATTCCGTCGACTTCGGACAGTCTTTTAGACAGACCGATCATGGCGAGATTAAAGAGGGTCGGGGATAAGACTGACCCTTGTGGCGTCCCTCTGAAGCCAAGCCGGACCGGGTCCGAAACTAGGTCGCCCATTTTGAGAATAGCCTCTCTGTCTGTCAGGAATGATTTCGTGTAGTCGTGGAAGCACTTGCCAAGCCCGATACACGAGATCTGACTCAGCACGAAGTGGTGGAGAACGTTGTCAAATGCCCTCTCCAAGTCCAGTCCCAGTATTGCTCTTACGTCCCTTGTGTTGCGATCGATGACTTGGTCTTTGATGAGCTTCATGGCGTCTTGCGTCGAGAGGCCCGGCCTGAAGCCGATCATATTGTGGGGGTAAATGTCGCGGTCCTCCAGGTATCGGGAAACCCTGTTCAGGATGGCATGTTCAGCCACCTTACCCACGCACGACGTGAGCGAGATGGGCCGGAGGTTGTCGAGGCTGGGAGGTTTGCCCGGTTTCGGGATGAGGATAGTGGTGGCCGTCTTCCACATCTCCGGGACTCTACCACTCCTCCACGCCTGGTTGATGGCATCCGTCAGGTACTCCACCGACCTGTCATCCAAGTTTCTCAAGGCCTTGTTCGTGATCTTATCTGGACCCGGGGCCGACCTGCCGTTTAGGTCGTGCATGGCCTGTCGGATCTCCTCGATTCCAAATTCCGCGTCCAGTTCCGGGTTAGCGCCCCCCGCATAGTCAGGGGCGGGAGGTGGCGGGCCGGAGGCGATTGGTAGGTACTTCTCAACCAGTTCTGCCAGTACCTGATTGTCCGAGGATCCTTGCCTAGCTGCATGAAGTATGCGAGTCAGTGTACATCTCTGGTTAGATTTGGTGTTGTTCTCGTTCAGCAGGTGCTTTAGGAGGTTCCAAGGGCCTCCCCTCCGCATCTGTCCGTCTACCGAATTGCAGACCTCGTCCCATTGCTGCTTAGAAAGGACCTTACAGTGTTCCTCAATGCTTCTGTTGACCTCGGCTATCTTCTTGCGAAGCCTGCGATTGAGGCGCTGCCCCTTCCACCGGGTCAGGAGGGACTGTTTGGCCTCGAGAAGATGAGCTAATCTGCTGTCCATCTTTTCTACGGGGAGGTCCGTGGTGATTTCCTTAGTGGTAGCCTGGATGTCCTCGCCGATCTGCGCCGTCCAGCGTTCAAGGTCGAGCTTCTCCTCGCCCTCAGACCTCTCCTCTCTTAGCTTGCGGAACTTGTCCCAATCGGTCACTCGGAACTTGTGTTGTCTTGTCCGTCCAACCCGCAGGACAGTGGCCAAGAGGTAGTGGTCGCTACCAAAGTCGACGTTGAGGTTAGTCCAATTGACTTCCGCCACGTTCCGGACAAAGGTGAGGTCCGGTGTTGTGTCCCTGCTGGACGAAGTACCACATCTGGTGGGAAACGCAGGGTCCGTTACTAGCATCAGGTCTTGGTTCATCGTTTCCCGCCAGAGGTCCTCCCCTTTGCGAGTGTCGTACGAGTAACCCCAAGTGTGGTGAGGAGCATTAAAGTCACCCGCTATAATAAGGGGGGCTCCTCTGGAGAGTTGTACGGCCTTGGATAGGAGAGTCTTGAAGCGCTGTCTCAAGTCCTTAGGACTGCTGTATACGTTCAGAAGAAATATGCTCTCTCTGTTTGTGGGTCCTGGGATGATTTCTATCATGACATGCTCGATTTTGCTCGAAGCCATGTTAAGGTCGTGGACGACGTGGGTCAGCTTGTTGCTTATTAGCGCGCCAACACCTCTTCCTTCTTTGTTCTTCACGACAGAGCGGTAACAGGGTAGCGTGACGTTATCGGTTAGTGTTTCTTGTAAGATTATGACGTGCGGTTTCTCCGAATGTGAACGAATAAATTGCTGCAGAGGGGCCCTCTTGTGAAGGAACCCCCTGCAGTTCCATTGCCACATTGTGAATGCACTAGTTTGTGCGGCCATCGTGTTGCTTTTGCGATTGCGTCGTTGAATTATCCGTCGCCGGAAGTGGCAGCGCTCTCGGACCCATGACGGGTGCAACGACGTTTTCCAAAAACGACTCTATCTTGCAAAACCTCTGATTGTATCCTTCCTCCGTGGCAAGCATGCTACCCTGGATGCGCAGGGTTCCCCATTAGGGGGGGGGGGCAAAGGTTCATCGCAGCGCCCCCCAACCCTATTAAGTCAGTGTATGAGGCAGATTTTGCGCCCCCCCCCCCTCTTAGGTGACTCGAAGGGTCAATGTACGGGGCAGATTTTGCGCCCCCCTCTTAAGTGATTAGGGGGGCGGCTGCCCCCCCTGTGCGCACGCCTATGATTGGAATACTAATAGTGTGCCAAACACTGCTATGTACGGTGATACCATTGATTCCTTTGTGATCGAACAACGTCTAATGCATGTAATGCATCCAATGAATGCATGTAAACGCATCCAATGAATAGCTGCATTGTTAGTAACTATTACCATCGTGCGTACTTTGTGAGTTATTCCGGTAAACTTTTCAAAATATTTGTGAGTTATTCGAATAGACAGAAACTGTTCAAGAACCCATTCCGGCACAGGTGATGATATAAGCTCGCAGTGTGTTAATAAAATATGAGTTGATCCCGACGGAAGTGCAGACTAATGACGGGCATTAATGAGTCACGTCGCCTTACGTACCGTACTTAATACCATAGGCGTGCGCAGGGTTCCTCATCAAGGGGGACTCCCTACTAAGTCAGTGTATGTGGCAGACTTTGCACCATCCCCCCCCCTCTTAGGTGACAAAGGGAGGCTGGCAGCCCCCCCCCCCCTGCATGTATGAGCGTCTGCACGTATGTCCGTACCCATGGTTTCGCTTTCACTACGAGCGCGTTTGGGCACCGCACTGTGAACTTTAGGCCGCAAATCAGTGAATTTGTCAGTACACAACCAACTATTGTTGCGCGGACGCTATCAGAGCAGTCCAAAAGCAATTAATTTACAACTACGACTTCGCAGCGCCTATGGCAACTTCTGATTTGCCGTCCCGACGATTCATTGTTCCATCTTCGTAATAAGCGCAAAACTACACACTTCGACAGCAAGAAAGAAAGACACTACACACGCGCTTGACTGCAACTAAGCGTTTAAGTTTTGCGCTTATTACGAAGATGGATCTATACCAACTAGCCCGCTACACTTTTGTTAAGATTCATTGTTCTTTTTTCTATTGTTTTTGTCTAAATTCGTGTTCATTTCAATGTAATTTGACAAGTTTCCTCGCATTGCATATTGATCGGTCTTCTAAGCGAGCGATTGCCGCAGCTTCTGTTTCTTAATTCAGTGCAATCGTTTCGTTCGGTGCTCACACAAAGCGTGAGCAAATGCAATGCCATTTTTTTTAAATATGATTCTTAATTATTATTCCCTTTGCATTCAGGTGAACTTCCCGCTCTCTGCCATCAACACACTCATAGACCAAAGTTTCACCACTTCGAGATTGCAGGTGTGAGGATAATCGGTCTACGAGGTCAAGAATGTAGCAACATGCAACGTCAAGGAAAAGAAAGAAAATGCAGTAACGTTCGCCGAACTTGTGCTGAAAACGTCGACTGTGAACAACGACCCACATGAACTTGAAATAGCGGTGAAAGAAAGAGAAGCTATTGCAGCAACCTGCAGCCGCAAAGCAGGGTAACAACAACGCTTAAAGAGTAAAATACAAAATTTTAATGGGCAGCAATATTTGGCTAGTACCCCAGCTGTTTTGGCAGCAGTGTCGTGTCTAACGCAAACAGTGTGGCATCTTTCCCATATAAATAAATAAGGCTCCAAGAAAACACATAGGGTTGGAGAGGCCTAACTTGAGTTTGAGAGTGGCACAAATAAATTTGGGCTTTTTAGCACGTAGTGTTTACGACAGGAGAACGCAAGCTTGACTGAAAGAATGTTATTGCCAACCTAAATGCAGCACACATCAGCCGCAGCATTTAACTCGCTCGCTATGTACATACACCAGCAAACGTCGTGTGGCTTATGAAGGCAAAAGCCTTAGATGCCCCATCAAACGGGAACTGTTCCGGGGCGCAGTGACGACACCCGGCATGGAAGCAACAAGAACGAGAAGTGTTTTATTCATGGTCGATTACAGGTATATATAGCTTTGGTTGACTGACAGATAACGGACACGTGTTACGCTAAACATTACTCAAAAGGGGTTCATCCGGGAGCGCATGCGCAACTTGACGATACATCTTTCCCCGGGATAATGTTATAAGTTGAGAGTAAGATTTAACACTTGTTTAAAGTCTTTGTTATAATGAAGACGACTTGGCTGCTGCCTTTGCCGGGTGGACCGCCTTGGCACCGACGGCGGGGGCTGTGGAGCAGTTGCCGTTCCTTGAAATGACGTCGCAGTTGCGGATGTCTGTGGTGGCAGCGATCTTCCAGGCAACGTCGCCGGGAATACTTCCTCGCCCTCCGAATCGTCTTCACCCAAGTCTGCCTGGAAAGTTTCACGTGTGGCTAGAAGGTGCTGCCGGTTGCGTCGGAGTATCTGGTTGTCCTCTGTAGCGACGCGGTAGGACCTCGGTGCCACCAGGTCCATGACTCGAGCCTTTCGGTCCCATGTGCCTCCTTGTATTCTTACTACGGCATCTTTCTGGAGTTCTGGCAGAGGTTTTCTTTTTAACGATTGCCGAGGTTGGCGCCTAACAGCTTGCTCACTGGGACTCGGCCGGAAGTCTGGCAGCCGAGTACGCAGCCTTCTGCCTTGAAGCAATTCTCCTGGGGTGCGGCCCTCTTCAAGTGGAGTCGAACGATAGCACAGTAGCCCGAGCCAGAAGTCCTCCCTCGTTTTACCTGTTTTCTTCATGATTCTTTTGACGATTTGGACGCCCTTCTCGGTGAGACCGTTGGACTGCGGGAATCTCGGGCTTGAGGTCACGTGCTTGAAGTCGTATCTGTCTGCGAACAGGGTAAATTCATGGGATGGAAACTGCGGACCGTTGTCGGTACATACTTCCATTGGAATTCCGTATCGTGCAAAAATTGCACTAAGTTTACTTATGACAGTTCCTGCTGTTGTGTCAGGTAGCTTCTCGACCTCTGGAAAGTTTGAGAACGCATCGAACACACATATGTAGGAGTCCCCGCCGTACATGAAAAGGTCAACACCCACACGATACCAGGCATGCCCGGGGATCTGTCTAAGTACCATCGGTTCACTGGGCTGCTTATATGCGTATTTTTGACAAACGGCACATGCTTTGACCATATTTTCGATTTCTCCGCTCAGTCCTGGCCAGAAAACCAAGCGACGGGCTCTTTCTTTGCACTTATTTATGCCTAAGTGTCCTTCGTGAATACGAGTGAGCATTTCAGCTCGCATGGTCTTCGGGATAACAACCGTTGGGCCCTTCATCACAATGCCTTGAACTTCGGACAACTCAGCGAAATTCGTTTCATCGCGCCAGTAATTTCTTCGCCATTCCTAAGGCAGCGCAACACAATTTGCAAGTCTGCATCAGCGGCTGTTGCTTCTGCTAGTCTGCATAACATTTTCTTGCTCAATCCTGATGCCACGCCCACTGCATGTACGTCGACGTCATCTGTGAAGTCATCCATGCTGGGGGGAGAGCCTGGCGATGACCTGGATAGCATATCTGCCAAGAGCAGTTGTTTCCCTGGGACAAAGTGGAGAACATAATCGTATATTAATAAGCGCAAGAAAAAGCGCTGTAGTCTTGGCGGCATGTCTGCAATGGCTTTAGAAGAGATAGCTACCAATGGTCTATGATCGGTTTCAATCACGAATTTGCGACCGTAGACAAAGTGGAAGAATTTTTCACACCCAAAGGTTATCGCCATTGTCTCTTTTTCTATTTGGGCGTATCTTTGTTCCGCCTCAGTCATTGTTCGTGAAGCATAGGCAACCGGCCGCCAACTGTCTCCATACCGCTGAAGCAGGGCCGAGCCGACCCCATTTCTTGACGCCTCAGAAGAAATCTTGATTTCCCGGGTCGGATCAAATATGGCTAAAAGGGGCGCAGTGCTCAGTATACGGCAGACAGCCTGCCACTCGTTAGAGTGGTTTTCAGACCACTCAAAGATTGTATCCTTCTTCATTAGGCTTCGAAGTAGCGTTGTTCTTTCTGCCAAGTGAGGTATGTACTTGCCGAAGTAGTTAATTACACCGAGCATTCTGTGCACGCCTGCTTTGTCGGTTGGCTCAGGCATTTCGCTTAATGGCGATGTCATTGCAGGGTTCGGACCTATTCCCTTTTCGCTAATCAGGTCGCCCAAGAAGTCAATTTGAGTAACCCCGAATGTACATTTTGCCTTATTGAACGTTAGGCCGGCCTTCGTCGCTAGATCAAGAACCGTACGAAGGCGGTTATCATGTTCTTCTCTCGTGCTCCCCCACACAAGTATGTCGTCGATATATATACGCACACCTGTGGCCTGGTCAAATATTTCATTCATAGTTCTTTGAAATACTTCTGGTGCGGAAGAGATTCCGAAGGGAAGTCTCAAGAACCGATAACGCCCGAACGGTGTTCCAATTGTGCATGTCTTTGAAGTGGCCTCATCAAGAGGGATCTGATGAAAACCCGAGTACGCGTCAAGGCGGCTGAAAAATTTGGCTCCAGTCAGCTCAGCCTCAATATCTTCTCTTTTCGGTAGCTGATAGTGCTCTCGCTTTACGCATGCGTTAATTCGCCTTGGATCAATGCATATGCGAAGTTTGCCATCCTTTTTTCGTGCTGCGACAAAGGGGCTTACCCAGTCCGTTGGCTCGCTGACTTTAACGATGATGCCTGCGCGTTCCATGCGGTCCAACTCTTCTCGGAGCGGCTCGCGCAATACCAGGGGCACCCGTCGCACCGGCTGAATCACCGGCGTTGCTTCCTTCTGCAGGACCATGTGGTACGGGCGGGCTAGGCAGCCGATACCCTGAAACAACTCTGGGAACTCCTTCACAATTTGCTCAGTACTGCTCATGCGAACAGAAGCCACAGTACGCGAGACCAGCCCCAACGCTTCGCTTGCCGATAGCCCCAAGATGGCCTGGTTGCTCTTCCTGACAATGAAAAAGTCGAAGTACTCGCGAAGTGGTAGTCGCACACACGATTCATAGCCGATGGCTGCATGCCGGTCCTTACCTTCGGAACGCACGCTTCACGCAGTTTCTTGTCACACCGGTACCAGTGCAGGCTGACACCAGACTCTGTTGCGAAAGTCCGTCACTGCTGCACCGAGCAGTAGAGCACCATGTTCGTCGCCTTCGGAGGCAGCACTCCTATTACAATGGGTTCAATTGTGTTCAAACTGCGAGAGAACCTGCGCACTGGAACACACCGCAACGCATGTGGGACTTGAAACTCGTTTACAAAGCACGCGGCAGCGCTCCACAACATTCCGACGCGGCCGCTGAGGCCACGTGATCCTGCCAAGCACGTCACGCCGAAGGTGGCGCAGTCGTTTCCAGTGGTGGGCTTCGCGCCCAATATTGGCTTAGTGGCTAAATGTGGCCAAATGAGTGGCAATGTCGGCGAATTTGCGTTGTCCACTCTTACACATCATGACTGCATTTATTCAATCTCACTCGAGTGACTGAAGTCTTACCCGGTTTTTTATCTGGATGATATGTGCCAGCTGCTGTACGCAGGTGTATTTTTTGCCACCAGGTTTATCGCAAGCACACGCTGCTCTCAACATAAGGACTGAAAACTGAGCTAGTTTTCAGTCTAAGTTCAAGCACGAACGACCTGGCATCAAAACAAAGATGTTTTATCGCGTTCAAGCTGCACCCATGCGTTTGTAACGGTGACCTCATTTCTGCTCATCATTGTCAATAGGCGTACACATCATGCTCATTTGCAGATAAAACATTTTTTTCCTTTTTCGGGTTCCAGTTAATAGTGATGGTACCTGTTCTCTGTAACTATTTGCTACTTGCATAACCCGCATCATCACAGAGAGCTACACCGCCAGCGCAACTGAGAAAATTTCACGGTATCAAGCGCTATAGAGAGAGAGAGCTGCCCCGCGTCGTCAAAGAACGTGTGACCTGCTCTCACCTGCCGACGGCTGCAGTGTGCAACTGCATGACCTGAACAACGACGGCTGGCAGCTGCTGAACCATTGCCAACGTATCGACGATGCGAAACTCTTCACCGCCACCAAGCCGGTCAACTCCAAGCCTAGCTTATCCACAAGGAATTGATAGTGATCCAAAGGCAAAAAAAAAGTTGAGGCCGCTTTGCACTAGTGGTGCCAAGCCTGAAGGAAGTGCGGAGCTGGGCGGCATTCCTTGTTTTTCCTTACTTCTTCCTCTTTTTTTGTTGCTCTCCTTCTCTCTCTTTTTCTCTTTCTCTCTGTTTTGTTCTACCTTTTTATTTATTCTGTTTATTTCCATTTCTTTCCTTCTCTCTCTACCTATTGCCCTAAGACGACTCGAAGACGGAAGCCATCCTCTTTTTCTTCAGTCCTCCACCCCTCTCCGAAGCAAGGTTTGTGCTGTGTTCTTTGTCTGCTGTGCATCTTTTTGCGCTGAAGCTTTAACATTATGGGACCTCTCTGTAAGCTTTCTGGACATAACGCGTTTTTGCACTGCCTCGAGGATCGGAGGCATTGCAAGCTTTCTACACCTCAGCTGGTTTTGCACTGCTTCCGTGATTGGTGGGCCGATCACGGAGGTGGTGCAAAGCGATGATGTCATGTGGTGATGTCACAAATTTCGGCGACCTGTAACGTCATCATGACGTCATGTGGGGACGACATTGCGTTATGATTTTTTGAATCACAATCGTGTTGACGCCGCCGACGCCGCCGGTCAATTTTCGCGTTTGATGGGGAAAATAAGGCTTTCGCCTTCATTTAACGATTGCAATCTCGCGCACATTGCTAGAGCGGAAAATGGTGCGTTACGGAATGCACAAAATCTGCTCAAGTACTAATTGCTGCACGGGCAATGATATAAGCTTGCAGTGTGTTAAAGAAATATCAGTCGATCGAACACCGCCCATAACAGCGCAGTGCAGTGGCAAGGATGATGGGACATCGTCATGTGTGCTTGTCGACATTTGCCGCACGTGCTCCTAAAGCACTTGTGGCATTACCATAGCAACAGCAAGCAATAAACAAGCTCATCATACTTCACTTCGTACAAACTTCAAAAATGAGCATTCTACCGACTGAAGTGGAGCCTGATGCTGGGCATGAGTACGTCACGTGACTTCGGGTGCCGCATTTACAGGTATACTACGAGGGTAGAGTCTACTTGCGCATCAACAGCTCAGGGTCATGTAACCTGAGGGAAACGTCGCACGTCACGTGGTTGGTACAACAGCATGAGCCGCTGAGACGCCAACGAAACGTTGCGTTAATCGAGTTAATCGGCCCGCGTAAAATTGTTGTTCTACGCGTCTTTAGTCCACGGACGTCATTTGCCAAAACCTGGCCATATACAGCTTGGCTGTAAAACACGCGCGTCGCGTGTTTCTCACAGACGCGCGTTGCGTTCTCCTCGAGTCCGGCTATGGTGCGTTCTGGCGCTATCCGCCTCGTGCATCGGTATGGTGGCGCCACCGCTCGGCTCAGGCGGTTGCACCCTCTCCCAACCCCCCATAGGATCGCATGCATTTTGAATGAAGTTTGCGATACCGTTGCGCAAAAACAAACTAGCGCCATCTCTCGACAATACGCCACACCGACGATGCAACACCTCCTCTTTCTTCCACCGACTGGCCATGCTCCAAGCTAACTCCTCTCTCCAGTTTCTTTTATTTCTTTCGGTGGCCGTGAGAGCGCGCGCCGTGCACTGTGTAGTTGGACTGTGGAAAATGGGGATGCTTACGAAATCATCACTGGAGACCTACCGAACTTTCAAGCAGGAAATTGCAAAAGAAAAGATCTACGATAATTCTCGGGGTAGTTCTCTGCTGTTTGAGGCCAGGACGGGAGTATTGCGGACCAAGACGTACCGAGCCAAATACGAAAACACAGACACGTTATGTAGTGCGTGTGGAGAGGAGGAGGAAACGGCTGAACATTTGATAATGTTCTGTAAAGGGCTTCACCCTACAGTCCAAGATAATGGCGCGGAATTTTTCAAAGCATTGGGGTTTAGGGACAGTGAAGGCAAAATAGACTTTAAACAAGTAGAAATAACCAGGAGGAGGCTAACCGATTGGTGGCTACAATCAAGGCACAAGTGAAATGCAATCCTTCAATACATAGTGATAGTACTTAACTTTATGGCTAGGTGGCGTGAGCCGCCGCCCGATCTAAAGGGCACAGCCGTATACATCCATCCATCCATCCAGTCGACAGCGCACCCGACAAAGCCGGCTGGGCTCGTCGCTTTCGTCGCGTCTTCCTTGGACGTTGCAACGTTAATATTGTGTAAGGCGGTGGCCACACGTCGGACGATGAACCCTGATTTCGTTCAGCTGCCATCTCATCAACGGCAATGTTTCAGACGCCTCAGTTGTGTACTTTTGTCCGTTGGTTGCTGGACAAGATGGCTTCCTGCAAGACCGCGTTTTTCCAAGTCAGCTGTGTGTAGTTGTCGGCGTCGCAGCAGTTTGATGACGCGAGGACGTCAACTGGTGCTACATCGTGGGAACCGCTGAAGTGACTGCAAGCTTGACGACATTGTGCCAGAATATTGTAGCGTACTGTACGCGCACGATTGTGCTACACTTAAAATACCGCGCTTGGCCTCGCGCGTCAACCTGGTACGCCTGTGTGCAACAAGTGTGTTGTTATCGTTGTTGCATCGGTTAATGTTGAATTGCGATTGGTATACCGTTTTTGCAAAGGTAAGTGAAGCTGTAAGTAGTTGCCCTTATGTATGCTCGCTACTCCACGAACATTACTTCTAGAATCGCATTTTATGTTGAGCTGCACGTACCAAAGGAGAATCTAGCATACGAGATACATTACACGCGTGCGCATTTCCTATATAAATCTGAGTAATGCCACGCGTGCACATTTCCTATATACGTCTGAGTAATGCCATGCTCAATTTAAAGCGCATGTGTTAGAGGATTGTGGCTTCAATGGTGAAAGTGATTAGACATTCCGAAATATGTGATTGCAATGCTGTTAGAACTTTCTCATATGTTAACACGGTCTATGAACAAAAAAAACGCTGTGTGAATGTTTGTTGGTCATTTGCTAAAGTACTTTCACGCATTATTATGCAGCTGTGTGACGGCTGTTAAAACGTGCAGCAAGTTAGATTTTGGTTTTCTTGGCCTAGTTGAGTGCTACGAGTGTTGGGCGAAGATAAAAACGCGTGTCTTTTGTGCGTTTCCGAAGCAGGCATACAACCGTAATAGCCATTGTTGTTGTACTGTTTGGGGTGTTCAATAAAACAAGAATGCTGTTTTGTACTGCAACAGTTTTTATTTCATCTGTGTTAACAGATCACGCAAACAACTTGGACACATGCACGTAAGAAACGTACGCAGTGCATCGCGCGCACGCATAAAAAAACGGGTCTGTCATTTTAAAACAAATATAGAACAATCGACGTAACAAACGGTATGGTTGTCTAGTGGAGCAGCATCGGCAATACAGATATCAAACCAGAATGAAAAATGAATAGAAAAACGGCGAGTAACGGGCGCTTTGCCCACGGCTTCTATGAGCCGCGCGTATCCACCTTTCGCCACCGTTCGCCGTTGGTGGCGCCACCAGTACAGCTCAAAGCAGCAGCGCACGAGGCGGATTGCCCCGTGTGGGAAGCTCCATAGCGTAGTGCCTATATTCGTGTGATAAGAGAACATCCCACAACCTGCAGTAACAATGGAAGTTATTACTCTTGCATATTAATATGCTGTAGTCTTTTTATTAATCACAATAAACTGAATCCGATTCTGACGTTAGAAAGGCTGTTTCAATTGTCAACCCTTGCATTACAAATCGTTCCCCACTTTAGTAAGGCGAAAGCCTTACGAGCCTCATCAAATGGGAAAAGTGACCGTCGGCATAATCAGTGTAAACACAAACGATGAAAAAAAGAACACGTGATTATAAACGACATCATGTTGACGTCACCCTATGATGACACGTGATGATGTCACCGATAGCCTAAATTTGTGATCCTACCAGCTTTATACAAAAACAATGAACATTAAGTTTGCACTCCTATGATACAGGCGTTATGTCGGGCTAACGTCAATTGTGGTTCCAGTGTTCGCTCCACTTTTATAGAAGTCTATGATTCAGCAAGCTATATTCAAGCGTTGCTCGACCCCGAAGGAATACGCCAACGAAAGTTACGTATGATATTCACATCACTTCGCTTGGATAATACTGACGTTCGTGCTCTAACGTGATTGATGACGTTAATTCAGACCATAAGTTCCGCCAGAGTAGTCGACGTTTCTGGTAAGCCTACGATATGCACACAACTGCTACACTTGCAAAAACACGTCGATCCACCTCGTAAGGCATGGCACAGAGCCAAAAAATGCAGCACAGACAATTACTCGCCGACTGCTTCCCGTGAAATCGATTCCCACAAGGCGTAGGATCTGCCGATTTTTTTTTTCTCCGAAGCGCCATGTGAATTCTCCTTGCTCCACCTACTTGCCAAGATTCGGAAGCCATATTATCATCAACATAATTCGATTGCGTCCCATTATAACTATTCTATAATTCATTAATCATATGTGACCACTTTTATCTATAAGTTTTTCGTTTCTTGCGCAATCTCCCAGAGTGGGAGTGCGCCATTCATAAAGGCAATCATCATCATCATCATCCCCATCCACCACAGTTCCATCCCACGTACCAGCACGGCAGCTTCTCGACGAGGTCGTCCGCGTCTCCTTGTAGGTAAGGAAATGCATTTTCTTCGTTCTGTTAGGCTGACGTGGTCCATCGCGTTCACCGAAGGAGGCAGCAGCTATGTCTCTGAAGAAACTTCGAGTGCGAACTAAGACAGAGACAAGAGTGAGGGAACGACACCAGGGACTCTTGGCGCGAACTTAGTTCGCGCTAGAAGTTTCTTAAGCAGCATATGTACCAACTAGCTCGTCTTTCGATATTACTTCAGCAGCTATGGTCACATAGACGATTTTACGTAACACACATGAGCGCTGTGCATTCTAAAACATTAGCTGGTACGGAAAAAATTACAGCATTTCCACGGGTGAATGATGAAGAGCTTGGGCGAAGCTCCTGAAGCAATCATGTGTACACCGTGAAATGTTCAGTGGTTTCGCCCAGCAGTAACCAAAGCGATACGCCGCTTTGATTATTTTTCCTGAAGCATTCATGTGTACACCGTGAAATGTTCAGTGGTTTCGCCCAGCAGTAACCAAAGCGATACGCCGCTTTGATTATTTTTCCTTTTTCCGTCTTTCTTTCTTTTTTTATTTGTCCATTTTTTTATTTTTTTTATTTTTATTTATTTATTTATTATTTTTTATTTTTATTTTATTTTATTTTATTTTATTTTATTTTTTCTATCTCTATGGGACAGCGCCATCAAGTATATCGTCACCCAACTGCAGTTTGCATGCACCTCTATGGGACGGCGCCATCTATTATACTGTTCGGGAGATACTGCCGCGGTTACGCCTGACATGGGACAAGGTTAGGCTAAGAGGAGCTACGCCCCTAAAACTGAGCCTGAAGCCTCGCCTGTTTGCTTGACCCTTGATTCTTGGCTCTTAACCACTACGGAGGATTTGCCGTGGAACTGGCGGTTAATATAAGAGAAGAGAAAAATTCGCAATGCCCACGAACTATAGGTGGCGCGCCGTGCTTTTCAAGATGGCGCCAGGAGGAGGGTCGACCCGTTTGTTAGCATAGGTACAGTGGCTAGAATAGGGAAGTGTGAAGACCGCGCCGCCTGCGCTGACGCTCTCCACCGATGCCTCGACCGGCGTTGTCTAGGTGGCGCTGGTTGTAGCTTACACGTCGCTCGCTCGGCTCGCTGCAGCGAAGCTGCCATGTCAAGGCTGATTTGTGGCGGATATGGTTTTGTTTGCGCCGTAAATTTACTATACTATATTGCTGGGCGTAAGTGTCTCATAAATAAATGAAATTCGCGGCAGATATTATCAAACATTATCACCGTATGGTATGACCGTACGCACAGTATCATAAGTGAAGCTTTACATTCGCAAACATCGCGGCCAGCTAAGCTTGCCACTGCTTGTGATCATTCCTTGATGCTGAGAAATGTAACCGATTAACATTTTGATGGGATTGCCATTTCACAAGGTTATACGCAACCTCAAGAAGCACGAAAAAGTGCTAATATGACATCGATATTAATTTTCTTCATGTTGTTATAGTATACTTAACATTTTGCATGAGATAGTTCTTAAGGATTTAATTATTCTTGCGTATTCACACTGGAAATATATTTCAATTAACAACTGCACAGAAAATCGGAGGGCTTTTCACTCTTCTCACACATTTTATTTAAAGTGGAAGGCATCAAAGTAGGGAAGAAAGCTAGCACACTACAGGATGATGCACATAACATCGCTCTTCGAAGCTTGAGGTGCTTTTATCTTCCTCTTGCAGAACTTTTCTGTTTGTTTAGAGGTTTCGTGAAGAAGTGAAGCCGTGTGAGAACAATAAACTTGATTATATGTTGCTCGTCAGATTTTGCTTGTGCAAGTCGCACCCTACGGATGGTACGGTCTGCATTGAGTAAGGAAGTTCAACTATAGTGTCCCTTTGGAGCTTATTATAACTGAACCACAATGTGAATGTGTCCTCCAGTGCCTCCACAAATGAAAATAGTTCCGGTGACAGGTACAAAAGCCCTCCAACATCGCAGAACGCTGTGAATGACGCAAGATCCTTATCTGCATTCTCGAGGGATGTGAGCAGCTGCTCAAAACAGTCCCGGCATTTCGTTGCCATAACTTTCCTCCGTGCCACATAGCCGGCCAAATAGTACACCAGTCTTCCGTTACTGACTTGCACAGGATACACATCGTCAGACAGGAGAGTCGATGCCTGTAGTAGACTTGAAAATTCGTCCAGGTTTCCAGTGTCCAGTAAATTGTAGACATGGATGGCCACTTCATCAGTTCCAACTAATGACGTAAGTATGTCACCTGCACAGTTGCCCGTGCCTGCTGCTTTTACCAAATTGTAAAAGCTAAGGGAATTCACGGCAGTAAGGAATTGGGTCGATGTGGGATGATCATTGCACCCGGATAACTGACGAATTATGCCGAATAGCTTTCCGATTGGATCTTGGCGATTGGAACGACAGCATTCTTTTCCAAAGGCTTGTCTGCTCTTGGTATATTACGCTGCCACTGCTGGAACAAATGGTCGTCTTTCGGGACTCCAAGCAATGAATGCTTCTGCTTGCACGATTTCTACCCAGTTGAGCATCTGGGCACAAAACAGTGGCTCTGACGTCTGCTCGTGGCACACACCCCGCAAAAGACATAACGTAAACATGACAAGGCTGTCCGACCAGCAAATGCAGCACGAAAGAACAGCGTAAACATGCAAAAGAATCACGTTTGACCGGCGAGTTGCAGTGTTGAACAACGTGTTCAGCCCGAGAGCCTGACGTGGATGGATGGATGGATGCTCTGAGCGTCCCCTTTAAAACGGGGCGGTGACATGTCTGCCACCAGGCTCGAAGAAAAAAAAAAAAACTTCCTTGTTTCATGTTGGCCTAATACCTTATCTATATTGATTAAATCTATGTTATTATACCAAAACAATATAAATTCACGGTCCATCTCTCTGCCTCTTAAGGCAGAATGACCTTATTTTTCCCCCATTATTTATTTTTGTTCTTTATCTCTACTTTTCTGCCACCAATACTCTAACCGTCTCTTACTTATTTCTATCGCGGACGTGTGCAGCTTTCCATTGTTGTCCCTAAAACCCAAGGCTTCATGTAGACTCGTGCCCACACGTATACCTGGGTGAATATCGCCACATTCAATCAGTACATGTTCCATCGTTTCCTTAGTTCCCCCGCACCATGTACATTGTTCTTCTTCGTTACTGAATCTCGCTTTATAACTACGCGTTCTAAGGCAGCCCGACCTTGCTTCAAACAGTAAAGCGCTTCCCCTTGAATTATCATAAAACCTTTCCCTCCTTATTTCGTTTTTTCCCTTTCGGTAGTTACTCAGAGCCGGCTTCTTTTCCGTCGCTGCCATCCATAAGTCCTCTCCGCCTCTCTGACCTTCCGCTTAATGCTCCTTGTTGCCATATCGCCCGCACTGCTAGCCGTATATTTACTGGTGAGCCTCCTAGTTCTTTTTCTCCACTGCGTGTCAACGCTTTTTCTATACAAATACCTGAAAACCTTCTCTGTCCATCTACTGTTCTTCATTTTCCTCAGCCTCTCTTCGAATCTCATTTTGCTCTGAGCTTCCCTCACTTCAAAGCCTGTCCATCCCATATCACCCTTTACAGCCTCATTTGTCGTCTTCCCGTGAGCGCCCAACGCGAGGCGGCCCACCGTCCTTTGATTTACATCCATTCCGGATTGTACCTCTGACTTCATGCACACTACTGAGTTCCCAAATGTAAGCCCCGGGACCATCACACCCTTCCACAGCCCTCGAAGCACGTCGTACCTATTGTATCCCCATAAAGCTCTGTGCTTCATAATTGCAGCATTCCTCTTTCCCTTTGCTACCGATGCTTTCTCTTGTACCTCCATATATCTATCCCCCTCATTTACCCATACTCCGAGGTACCTGTACTCGCTTACCCTCGGTATTTTTTGGCCCTGTATAAAGACCACATGGTCTTCGTGATCATTGAATACCATCAATCCACATTTTGTTGCACTAAATCTTAGTCCTAGAGCCTCACATTCCCTTCCGCATATATCTGGCAGTCGCTGTATATCATCTTGACTGTCCGCAAATAAGACAATATCATCAGCATAAAATAGACCTGGAAGCTTCTGCTCAACCATCGTGCCGACCTGCTTGTGTGACAAATTAAATCCAATGTTGCTACCTTCTAGCGCTTTTTCCATCCTCACCATGTACAGCATGAATAACAGCGGGGACAAAGGACATCCCTGTCTCAGCCCCTTGCTAATTTCAACGCTGTCCTTGCTACTTATTCCTTCCCATTCTATACAAACTGTATTTTCTCGGTATATTTCCCTCAAAAGCTGTATACAGTCGTCACCTATGCCCACTTCTTTCAGTATATCCCACAAAATTTCCTGATTAACGTTGTCATACGCCCCGGTAATATCTAGATAAGCTACGTATAAGGGCCTGTTTTCTATTTTCGATATTTCTATACACTGGGTAAGAACAAACAGATTATCGTCTAACCGCCTGTCAATTCGAAATCCATTCTGAAGTTCTCCCAAAATATCATTTTGTTCTACCCACGCTTCTATTTTTAATTATATACGACAGCGCGCGCCACCTAGCGAAAACATCGTAAGGCGGCTTCACTACCTCCCATTGCAGCCGCTTGGCGGTGATCACACTTCTAGTATTCTAGCCACTGTAGCATAGGAACAGATAGGACGTGCGGACGTACGGACCATGCCACTTTCACCGGATGAAGTGATGAGCTGCGCTGAAATGGATATGAGACTAAAATACTTTCCCAAACCATGGAAAGTGCTAAGTACTCGCCACCTAATTATTTGCTGCGAAGTGAAAGGTTATATTTCAGCTCCGTTACCGTGCATAACGATGCTTTGCGAAATCCTGTGCGTGCTACATAAACCTGTATGAACTAGAATTGACGTATGAGCTGAACGGCACTCCGAGGTAGTACGTACCGAGCCTGCCTGACGGATTTGCCGCAGTAGTAGGCCGCCAGCGAGTAGCGCCATCGCTGCTGTGCGTGATGATGGCTTGCAAACATAAAAGTGTTCTGAGATAATACCCTTTCGTCACTACTTGCGCAGTCGGAAACGCGGAGTTACGTCTTCAACGGAACACAAGCATTTAACATGCCATTCAGTAGCGCTTGTGTCACAGCCATGCTGAGACTCTAGCCGTGTGTACTTCACTCGCATGTTGCAGGTTCGATCAGCACGATCGAAACATGAATATCGAAAAGAATGCACACGTATGCTTTTCGCAACGTCGAAGAAGTTCGCCGAGAGGCGTGGATTGTGGCCGTGATTGCACGTTCCATCGCTCCAACCATTTCGCTTCGCTGGTCGAGCTCGAGCGTGTTGGCGGCATGCGGCGCTCCATAATATCCAAAATATTGTGATACATGCAATGCACAAGAGGTACTGTGCTTTTATTTTGATCTCGCTCAAGGATATCATAAATTAAATACAATCAAAGTGACTTACGAGTTACGAGCGTGAATGAACATTAACGCACGAGGGGACGTGAAGTGCAACTCGCTCGTCGTGAGTTAGCAGCTGGCGGTTCATCGTCGCTATCACTCTCGGTGCTTTCACAGTCTTCTACGTCCAGTGAAAAATCCTCGTCGTCAAGATGGCTTCTTTCAACATCACTGCTGAAAGCAATCTGAAGAATTTCCTCCGCCGAACGACTTCGACCACTCCGCGTTACCACGTTTACAATTAGAGAGACGTCTGGGCGCGGAGAACGTTTTGCCATTTTGCTCTCAGACCGGACAACAAGCAAATCGCTTGCAGTGTGCTGCCACCTATCAACAAACGTACAAAAACAAGCGACGCAGCGGTGGCTATGAAACCCAACACACTGGCGAAGGACGGCGTGGATGGAAAGCGGTCGCTCCACGAAAGGCGTCGAGCAGACGCTTCCTCGAATGATTGAAACGTCGCTCGCACGATTCGTAACAGCGCTTTGCTGACAAAGCATAGAGGCCCTATTTTAATGTATCGCCAACTTGAGATCGCTCAGTTATACAAGAGCACATCTCGAGCCCGCGCGACCTCCCTCCCGCGTACAGTGTTATGGGACCCATGCACTACAAGAAACACTGACCAATTATATATGCAAGTAAAACAGGGTGAGCTTCAACTGAATATGTAAGACGATAACATTTAACTTACCTACGTGGCTACAGAAAGCCTCGCGAAGCTGATAGTATGTGTACACTGTGGGCTAGCATTGAAAGCGCGAGTTGCCAAGTATTTTCACGAAAACTTCGCGTCTCGCATGAACGAATCAGATTTCTCGTGTCACGGAGGGCCCGGTTTGTTCACTGATGCAGGGAACATGCAAAGTCGTAGTGTTCCTTTCTTGCCAACGCGTTAACGCTGAGGCTAGTACAGCCGAACAAGGGAGTGACTGCATAGTGCCGCCATTTTGTCGTCTACTAACACTCCTCGAGAGGACGCTCCTGAATTCCGCTCGGTGGCGCGACAGTCTGTGGGCATTGCGAATAGAAGTGAGACGAAGGATGAGGAATTAATCGGTCGTCTAGGGTATAAAGAAAAATTGAAGAATCATCGGTTTATTTAGCCATAAAGATAGCAATAGTACAATAATTCTCCTTGTGTCACCAAGAAATTCGAGTATGGCAGAAACCATCGTGTCGCCATGATAGAAAGTGTTCACTTCTTCTCTTTTTCTTCTTCTTCTACTCTGCCTTTTCTGGCTGGCTGCGTTTATTTATCACATTCAGAAGAGTGGTAAGTTGGGCTAGTTGGTAATGATCCATACTTATCGTAACTGCGCAAGAAACGGACGGAAACACGAATGGCGAGAAAAGAACAAACAAGCGCAGTTTGGCCTTTTCTCGCCCTTCGTGTTTCCGTCCATTTTTTGCGCAGTTACATTAAGTGTGGATTATTTATCACCTTTTCTACACCCTGCCTACACCCCCCCCCCTCATCCCCGGATGCATAATATCGGTTCCCGTTTTTATGCAGCAGGAACCCATTGGAACATTCTGGTAAATTTTGAAGTATCTTGACGTGGCTTTCCAGGACATCTAGACACCGCCTATAAAAACAAACGGGCCGGATTGTAAAATATTGAAATATTCTTGGAAGTTATGTACTTTATCCCACGCAAGTATAACTTCACCAGAATTTTCCACTGGTTTTCTCCTTTATAGAACCGGGAGTCGACTTCGACAACTAGTTTTTATTTCGTCAGTTATGACTTCTTTTTCCTCTTTCCCGTTTAATTATGGCAGGGTGCCACTGCCCCCACTGAAAGATCGCGCTCCGTGCAGATGTATCGAGTCACTGCATATATGCTCCCTCCAGGAGCCATATATCGTAACTCTAATGTCCCCTAAAACCCCTTGATCTTGGTAAAGTACTGCTACTCCTTGTACTCGCCGCCGCCGTTCAGCTCCTCGCCGTTCTCCGTCGCTTTTCTTGTACGACGATTCGTCGGCGGTTGCCCTTGGAAACGCCCGCATCTATCGCTTTGCTTGTGTTTCTCTTTTTCGTTCGCGCCATCTATCGCCTCGGCTCCGCGTAGAAAATGTCGCGCGCGCTCTGTTTTTCAATGCGAATGCATTTCTTAGTCGGGCTATGTGAGGCATCCGGCATTGTCCGCGGCGCCCTCTCCCATAGCAACAGCTGCGGGCGCGCGCGCTTATCCTCGCCCCTAGCAACCGGAGCATGTGGTGCGAGAAAATGTAGGAGAGGGTAGGTGCAGTGCTTCGCCACTCCTTCTCTCGCCGTTCGCTCTCTCTCTCCTCCCTGCGCCCCACTCTCCCGTCAGCTCGCGCCTCACTCTCGACCGTTCGCTGGCTGGGCGCCTCTCAAGGCGGTGGCAGAAGTCGGTGAAGGCGAATGTCTGACGGCAACGGTACCCTCTCTCGGCGCAAGAAATGCATTCGCATTTCCTCACGATTCCCTTCGGGGAGGTGGGGGCATTTTTTTGCGCTGTCTGCTGGCTCTATGCTGTGCTGTTGCGCCTATAACTGCAGAAACAAGCGTGGAAACTGTTATGCACTCTTCTTGATACACCAAGGTAAGCGAGATGGCTTGCGCAAGAAGCAGTGGTTGCACAACATAAGCCGAAAGGACTTTGTTTCGACAAACAACAGTGTTAATTCTTTGCGAGTTAAGGCGCCTTTCTTATTACTCGTATCAACGCATGCCCGAATGCTGCATTTTAAGTATTCTTCCGGCCTGCTCGTCAACATTTTTTCTTTGTGGATGTTTGTGCATTGCGTAAAAATGGGGTTGTCCTCAATATGCTGCGTATTCTGAAACTCCATCACCTCGCACATCGTCAAGTGTTATTCAGTCTGAAATGCACCACTATAGAATCTGCTTTCCACTGGAAGCGATTATGTGCGGTGATACAGCTTCTCCATCGCGCTTGTCGTGATCGTTAGAGTCCGTCTAACGTGAATGTTTCGTGGAGTTGGCACTTCATTGCACAAGACATATAAACGAGAAAAAAGAAACGAACGGAACTGAAGAGAGGTGACACGGAGTGGCGCTGGCTTCCAACTCAGCTTTTTTTGTAAACTCACACACATAAGTAATCAGAAAAAAATCACGCCATATCCACGAAGTGAATGATGATTGAGGAGCTGGCTCGGAGAATATCGGGAAAACCCGTGAATCTTCCGTACAAGTCTTCTACCATCATATGAAGACGTGACACACGTTGTTATATATACATATATACACAATGTTTCATAAATTTACAATTTTGATGACTATATACACAATTTACAATTATATACACATTGATGAAGTACATATACAAGAAATATCTAAGAGCGTCTGATTTTCCACTGTCGACATTTCCAGACGCAACGCTCCTAATGTTCTTTCACTTTGAAAACTGCTCTCGAGACGCGCACGACAAAGTGGCCCTAAAAATAGCTGTCCGACGTTCGCCCTGTGAGAATTAACGGCCAGGCTATTGGCCGCGAAATCGAGCGGAATCGCCGCCTGGCGGCTGCTGGCTAAACCGCGCCTAGTGTGGATTGCTCCTTGCGTCGTCTGCTAGCCACGTTGTGTTTGCATGTGAGCGTACGTCGGGCAGGTGCTCAAAAGGCGGTTTGTTCCTTTGCGTTGGTGCAACTTTAACCGCACGTACGTATGCCTAACACGATGTAAAGAAGCATTTGGCCGTGATCGGCTGTATATGTACTGTAATAATATCAGTGAGTGCACTTGTCGAGAGTGCTGTGTGTGGTCGTCGTACCCTCCGTTCACGAGAGTCATATCAGTGTAGGTGCGGCTATGTGGTTCAAGCGCATTGCAAAGTGCATTAGGCGTTGCCCTAAAGATGAGAAGTATTAAATGTCATGTGAATATAGCCTTTTAGCAGCTTGGTGGTAAACATCTCCCGCTAAAGGGGACCATGAGGCGATGCGAAGCCGGAGCACTTGCACGATCGCGTTCCGTTGGCGTTCGTTGGGCATGCTACCGACCTCGCGTTGTGGAACGCCAAGAGGGACGCTACGCGCGTCGTATCTTCCATCTAGCCTAGCCGTTAATTCTCACAGGGCGAGCGGGGAACGCGGTCGACAGGCGGGCGAGAGGGGCGCAGCGTAGGAGAGGAGGGAGAAGGGGAGGGGACTCGCATGCGCTCGAGCTCATCGCGGCGTTGCGCAGGAGAGAATTTCGGCATGTCTAGCCCGCGTTTCAGAGGAAGAGTGGAAAGGGGGAGGGGAGATGGAAAGTGGAGAGGGAAAGTGGTGAGGGGAAGGCGAGAGGGAAAGTGGAGAGGGGGAGGCGAGAGGGTGAGTGGAGAGGATGTGTGTGGAGAGGGTATGCGCATGTGCAGTAAGGGTGGTCACGCCGCACACCACCACCACCGGATTGAGCTCCGCTTTAAGATACTTCGCATCTAAAAAGGTTCTCGCGCACTTGCGCGTTGTGGTTAGGTGTATAACTTCGGGACTGTCGTTATAGGTTACGCGACGAGCTTTAGCTGTGTATGGTCCTAGTCCCACTACACAGAAATATATCTGTCCGGTCGCGCCTGACACTTTGGTACTTAAATTGTCCCCTTAAAAGAACAGAAAATGGAATGACCCGGAAATCGCAAAATTGAGTTGCCTTGCGCAATTTTAATTTGTGGCGGAATTTATACAAAAACACCCATGTACTTAGATTAAGGTACGCGTTAAAGAGCCCTAATGGTCAAAATTAATCCAAACGGCGTGCTTTACATTTATGTCGTAGTAATTTCACGCGAAGCCACATCTTTTTTTCTTTACATTATCTTGAGTGCTTGTGTTGCGTTTTGAGCACGCAGTGCACGCAGTCCTATTTGAACTCATCGTGCAGGAATACGGTCTTTCTTTTTGTTGGGGGGTATCCAGATGAACAAGAAGTAAATAATTCAGTCGCGCTACACCAGTGGTGGAACACAAGCTAAACATGTGCAAATAAAACAAGAAAACGTCATCCATTGCGAAAACGCCGACTGTTGCCGAAGGCGGGCTACCGATTCGTTGGCAGAATGCGCTACTCTCACAAGTAATCTCACGACATCTACGGGCCCCGAGCTCGCCGCTCTTCGAGCAGCTATGGAGTTTGTTATGCAAGAATCCCCTAGTAGATGGGCCATATTCTGCGACTCCAAGGCAGCCCTTCAATGCGTGCGAAGTCTACGACGTGGAAACTACCACCAGTTGGTGTCTGATATCAATGCAATTTGTCATCGCGCCGCTAATCAAGGACACGACATTGTTTTACAATGGCTGCCGGGTCACTGTGGCATCAGTGGTAACCACCTCGCTGACGACGCTGCCCGATGTGCCCACGATGGAGCGCCCACACTGTTCATACCCTTGTCAAGAGTAGATGCAGCTAGAGAACTTCGTCGCATCGCGCATAATACCACGCTTGCGCACTGTAATTCTCCGCTTAACTCCAATCCTCGCCCTAAGAACCTTGAATCATTACTCCAGCTACAACTGCCATCCAAGATTTCTCGACGTGACGCTACAATGCTGTGCCGGTTGTGGATCGGTGTAGCGTTTACTAACTCGTTCAGCCATCGCATTGGCATGGCCGATTCATCCATGTGCGAAAGCTGCAATTGTATAGAGACTACTGAACATCTCTTGTGCCACTGTGCCCAATTTGATGAAGATCGCCGGACTCTCCAGTGTGCCTTGGATAGACTGGATGACCGTCCCTTTAATGAAGCAAAGATCTTAGGAGCCTGGTCGCGCAGCATATCAGCCCAGAAAGCCACACGAGCCCTACTGCGGTACTTGAAAAGAACCCTATTGAGCGACCGCCTGTGAAACTCGGCACTGTGTGTGTGATGTGACATGTGTCTATCCTTCTCTCTCTCTCTTTTACTCCCCTATTCCCCCTCCCCATGTGTAGGGTAGCAAACTGGACGCATTGTCTAGTTAACCTCCCTGCCTTTCCTACATTCCTTCTCTCTCTCTCTCTCTCTCTCTCTCTGTTGCGTTTTATAGATTGACGGAAGGCGGCGGATATTATTCGCATGAAAAACGTACTTTGGTCCCGTAAAATAACCGGGCCTTTTTTCCATTACTCTCGTGCAAGCAATAACAAATGCGGATGAATATTTGAGCACGCAGTGCACGCAGTCCTATTTGAACTCATCGTGCAGGAATACGATCTTTCTTTTTGTTGGGGGGTATCCAGATGAACAAGAAGTAAATAATTCAGTCGCGCTACACCAGTGGTGGAACACAAGCTAAACATGTGCAAATAAAACAAGAAAACGTCATCCATTGCGAAAACGCCGACTGTTGCCGAAGGCGGGCTACCGATTCGTTGGCAGAATGCGCTACTCTCACAAGTAATACTAACGTTCCGCGCGCTTCGTGCATTAGTTCGGGAATGAAGAGCGCACATATTACTAGAAAGCTGCAATCAACGCATTTTGCTTGCCGGAAATCGGATCAAATTGCTCACAACGAAGCGCTATTGTGTGCGTTTCTATACGCGCCGACAACCGCCCATCCACACTAGCGCGGCGACGGTGCTGCCACCTGTAGCCCGATCTCGCGGCGAATAGGGAAGACACGACGCGCGTAGCGTACCTCTTCGCGTTCCACGACGCTTTGAATGGATGGATGCAGGTTACGGCGGGGGACTTCGCCCCAGCTTAAGAACCTGGCGAGCCAGCTCCTAAAACGCGGCGCTGCGTAAGAAAAAAAAAAGAAGGAAAACACTAACACTGAGCAAAACAAAGTGTAACAACCTGATGAAGAAATTGAGCCGTTATCTCTTAGGCAGTGGCCGAAACGGCTCGTCTTGGTCATACCTGTATTAACATGCCTTCAAATGACCACTAACGAAATAGATTGTCTTATTTGCGCCCTTGTCTCCTATATGACGGTTCGTCTTTGTTATCAGTTTTTTCCCACGTAGTGCTCGAGTTTTTTTTTAGATGCGAAGCATCTTTAGCGGAGCTCAAACCGGTGGTGGTGTGCGGCGTGACCATCCTTACTGCGCATGCGCAATCCCTCTCCACATACCTCCTCCCCTCTACCTCTCCTCTCCCATTTCCCCCTTTCTCCCTCTCCACTTCCAGTCCCCCTCTACCCCTCTCCACTCCTACTTCCCCTCTGCCCTCCTCCTCCCCATCTACCGCTCTCCACTCCCCCTCTGAAACGCGGGCTCGACATGGCGAAACGCCGCTTCGCATCGCCCCTCTCCTGCGCAACGCCGCGATGAGCGCCAGCGCATGCGCGTCCCCTCCCACACTCTCTCCTCTCCTACGCTCCCCCCCCCTCCCGCGCCTGAAGACCGCGTTCCCCGCTCGCCCTGTGAGAATTAACGGCAAGGCTAGAGGGAAGACACGATGCGCGTAGCGTTCCTCTTCGCGTGCCACGACGCGACGTCGGTAGCATGCCCAACGAAAGCCAACGGAAGGCGATCGTGCAAGTGCTCCGGCTTCGCATCGCCTCATGGTCCCATTTGGCGGGAGATGGTGTAATTTTTCTTTTTCTATTTTGCTTGCGCAGATTCCCACTTCTTTCATTACTAATGTGCGTGCTTTCCCAAATAAACCTCGGGCGGAATTGAGCGCATACACGTGTCGCCTCTGTCGTCAGTTCGTTTCTTCTCCCGTGCTGTAACGTTTCTGCAGGATCTGTTGACTGTTTTCCTAGAAATTGAAATAGCGGCTTGTAGAGGCGCTATTCTTCCAACTTCCTATGATGTGATCCTCAGTCACTTAGCTCCGACGAATTCAGACCCTGATAGAAATAATGGCAAGTATACGCGCCCGTGGTATTGCGGATGAACAGCGCCAGCTATAGTTTACATGGCGATCAACAAAGCTTCAATTTGGGCTAGTTGGTACGGCGTAGCAATGTAGATGCGCTGAGTGAAGCACAGACGAGAAACGTAACAAGGGACTAGTCCTGTTCACTAGTCCCGTCCCTTGTTACGTTTCTCGTCTGTGCTTCACTCAACGCATCTACATTGCTATGCCTTACATGGCAGTTTTTTTCTCCACGAAAGTGTTTTATGCCGGGGTCCATTAAGACTTTCATGACGCATTTCCGTCACGGAAATACGTCACCAAATGAACGCCATCAGATGGCAAAGAAAAAGTTCCTTTGACAGGAATCGAACCTACGCCCTCTCGGTTCGCGACGACGGCTGGCGGGCGTTTATCCCACTGAGCTAGCCGCCAGACACATTGCAGATAGGCAACATGAACGCTCCTTTTACCTTTCACACTTTCTTTTCACACAGCTCTTGAATAGATGGATGTTATGAGCGTCCCATTTATAATAAGGCGGTGACATGTGTGCCACCAGGCTGGAAAAAAACGCATCATTGCTACGACCGTCCCATTAGGCGCGTTTCCAATAGAAGTGTAATTTCTTGAACGCTTTAACCCCGCGGGGAGGCGGCTTTAGCCCAAACCTCGCTCATAGCATCCATCCATATCGAAAAATAGCTCTCCGACGCTTGCCTGGCTCTCGCACCGCGTTCTCCGCTCGCCCTTTGAGAATTAACGGCCAGCATAAGGGAAGACACGACGCGCGTAGCGCTTCTGTTCGCGCTTCACGAAGCTTTGGAGGAGTGCATATCGAGTTACATTATAATGTGCTTCTTGCCATCTTTGCGCGGGATTCACCATATGCGGTGTCCGCGTGCATGTTAATAACTTCAGCTACCGCAAGGGTTGAAGCGTTACCATGGGCGTTAGCCGTCGGTACAGAGATGTGCCACTGGGCGTCAACGTGGGTGCGTCCACATGAAGCGGTGCTATATCTGACAAACAGCAGTTGGCATTGTACAAGCCAATGTCTATATTGCTTGTCATATTGCTATATTGCTGATTTTGCTGCAATGTGCGCATTGAATGTTGCTTTTTTTTACTTAATTTGTGTCAAGATGTGAGATTTTCCTTCATTTTTGTAATGACTTATGAAATTCGTGTACTTGTGCCCAGTTGAGCAGCTCCTGTTTTGGCATGTATGCTAACAGTATGAATAAATAAAAAAAATATACCACGTTGTGATACAGTCATATACCAATGTCACACATTGTCATATACCAATGCACTATAAACAATCAACTACTTCTGTGACGACACGTTTCACTTTCGTCTTATACCGATTCCTATGACGGAGGGATCATCCATCTTTTTTTCTTCATTTCTTCAGCGTGCTTTGAATTTGGACGCCACGTACGCATTCCTGGGTGACATTTATTATTTACAGTAAACGAATACAGTCAATGTGCAGGGACTGATCGCGCTCACTATAGTCGGTGACAGCCTAAGAATAAATATAAGCTCCGCCCACGAGGCCCCATTGCTCACATTTTGCATGCCTCCGCGCCACAAAGGAAGTAGTTCCTAAAGAATAGCAATAATTTTCACGCATACAAACATTATCTTGCAATACTGCATTGATATTGAAATAAAGAAGGCAAAGCTAGATAAAGAAAATTGTGAAGGCACGGGGTTCAGCGTCAGCTTAACAATATATCTGTTCTTTAAACCGCACCTCCCTCCGCGGTCATCTCGGAGTCTATACGAATAGGTGATGTACATCTCAAAAGTGATAATTCTGCGAAGTAACTATTTAGGTATTAAAGCCAAGAATGCCAGATTTAACGTAAAATTTAAAACAAACGAAACGTTCTCTACTATTTCATAAAAAAAAACAGCGACGTTAATCACATTTAATAAGGTGGTTTGTAATTATTTTACGAAACTTTCGCCGCCAGTTTCCTTCACCGTCTGCTGTAACTATGGCAACTGTGACTCAAAGCGAAGCATGGCGAGGTGGTTTGAGATTGCCTTCGTGAATTTTGACTCTTGCGTTGCCGTATATACCACATTTGCGTTTATGGTCGATGTGTTTGTTATCGTGTTTGAGGTAAACGCCAAGGCTTCATTTGACGTCTTGTTTCAACGAAATAAAAGCATGTAGCACACATGGTGTTCACCTGTCGGGGTCACTTCATGCGTTGCCGTTACGTTAACGCCAAGGAGATGCACCCTGTCTAAAGTGGCGTTCACTAAAGGCTTTACGTGGGATAGTTTCTCGCTTGGACAACTTGCACTGGCGCTGCCACGACCCCTTAAGCCCTTGAACATTCAATTTTACTATATCTTTATTATTTACTTATTACATACATGCATCGCCCCAGTAGGCATTACAGCAGGGAGGCACACGCCCACTTTTGCTGTAAGAGGAGCCCCTACCTTCTATGTATGTGTGTGACTGTGTGAATATATATATATATATATATATATATATATATATATATATATATATATATATATATAATATATATATATATTCACACAGTCACACACATACATATATATATATATATATATATATATTGTGAAAGACTTCGTGCTACAATATAGGAAACAAATATTTATTTTACCCTGACAGTTTCGGCTGGAGGACCAGCCTTCTTCAAAGGATGTAAGTGAAATGAAACGGCCATTGCCGAACCCGCTGCACAAGGGCCGCCCACCCAGTTTGGGGGCCAGACAATCCTTTCAAAAAAAAAAAAGAAAGGAGAGAAAAAATAGAAAAAGGAAGCGAGAGTTCTCGCTTCTTTTTGAACAGCACATCTTTTGAACAGCACATCCAGCGCCTCCAGACAGTTCTTGAGGCGATTCGAACAGCCGGACTTTCTCTCAAACCTGAGAAATGTCATTTTGCCTACGAGGAACTCAAGTTTCTTGGTCACGTCGTGAGTCACGCTGGTATCCGCCCAGACCCTGAGAAAACAAGCGCCGTCGCCGCATTTCCCGTGCCAACAAACAAGCGCGATCTACGCCGATTCCTGGGGCTGTGCGCTTACTACCGACGCTTTGTCAAAGGTTTTTCCAAAATCGCTGAACCCCTCAACCACCTTACGAAAGAAGGCGTACCGTTTGTTTGGGGTCAGGAACAGCGACATGCCTTCGATACCCTGCGAAGCCATCTCCAGGCTCCCCCTGTACTCGGTCACTTTGACGAGAACGCTGCCACAGAGCTACACACCGATGCCAGCAACGTCGGACTTGGAGCTGTATTAGTTCAATGGCAAAATGGCCTAGAGCGTGTGATTGCCTATGCCAGCCGAACATTATCATTAGCAGAGAAAAACTACTCTGCAACAGAAAAAGAATGCTTAGCTGTTGTTTGGGCTATAACAAAGTTTCGACCATACTTGTACGGACGCCCATTCAGAGTAGTTAGCGACCACCATTCTCTATGCTGGCTCGCCAATCTCAAAGACCCTTCAGGTCGTCTGGCACGGTGGAGCCTTCGGCTGCAAGAATTTGACGTTACCATCATTCACAAGTCAGGACGCAAACACACCGACGCTGACTGTCTCTCACGTGCACCAGTCGGAAGTGCCAACGCAGACCTTGATGAGGACGACACTTTCCTTTCCTCTGTATCAGCAACCGACTTGGCTCAACAACAGCGCGACGACTTGGAGCTCAGCCCACTAATTGAATATCTGGAAGGGCGCACATCTAGTCTTCCTCGAAATTTCGCACGCTCGCTAGCCTCCTTTTGTTTCCGGGATGGAGTCCTTTATAAGAAGAACTTCGACCATACGCAAGCTACTTATCTGCTAGTTGCGCCGACCTCGCTTCGTGACGATATTTTACATGCTTGCCACGACGAACCATCGGCCGGACACCTTGGCTACACGCGCACATTGCAACGAATTCGTCGCTCCTATTACTGGCCACGTCTCACGAAGACTGTCAAGCATTACGTTCGCACATGTCGCGACTGCCAACGTCGTAAGACTCCACCTGTCCGACCAGCGGGACTGTTACAACCAATCGCCACACCGAAAGCACCATTTCATCACGTTGGCATGGACTTGCTCGGATCATTCCCCACGTCTGCGTCTAGAAATCGGTGGATTGTGGTCGCCATCGATTATTTAACACGGTACTGCGAAACAAAGGCCCTGCCCAAAGCTACCGCAGCTGACATCGCCCACTTTTTCGTCAACAATATTGTCCTCCGTCACGGAGCGCCAGCTGTCATAATTACTGATCGTGGAACAGCTTTCACCGCAGAGATGCTACAGGAAGTCTTTAGGCTCAGTGGCACAGAACATCGCAAAACCACGGCTTATCACCCCCAAACAAACGGACTCACTGAACGGCTGAACAAGACCATTGCAGACATGCTGTCAATGTATGTGGCCATTGACCACAAGAACTGGGATGATATCCTCCCATACGTAACTTTTGCTTACAACACTGCGGTGCAAGAAAGTACAGGTTTCACCCCATTCCGCTTAGTGCATGGTCGAGAGGTCACTACAATGCTCGACGCAATGCTCGTCCCCGACAACCAGGGACTGTTTAACACGGATGCTGCCACGTTCGCTCAACGCGCCGAGGAGGCCCGTCAACTCGCCCGATGCCGTATTGAGAGTCGCCAAACTGCAGACGCACGCCGCTACAATCTTCGGCACCGAGATGTTACCTTCAAACCAGGCGATGAAGTCTGGGTGTGGACCCCCATCCGACAGCGCGGCCGGTCAGAGAAGTTACTGCGGCGCTACTTCGGCCCCTACAAGGTTCTACGCCGACTCAGCGACGTAACCTACGAGGTTCTCCCAGAAGGCACCCCAAGACGTTCCCGTCGGCTTCCACAAACTGATGTGGTTCATGTTTCAAGGCTCAAGCCATATTTCTCGCGTCGTCAGTCGAACGTAGAGTGACTTTGACTACAATGGCCACTTAGCTTCTTTCTTTTTGTTGCTTTTCTGCTTGTTATTGTTGTGTCCCACTTTCTCTATTTACTTCTTCAGTGACTGCAGCATGTTCATTTTGCCTTACGGGCACGGTTGTTTCGTTTGTATAGTGACGTTTTGTTTTTCTTTCCTCCTTTTTTTTTTTTTAGTGCGCATAACCAGCATCGAGACGATGCTTTTCTGAGAGAGGGAGTAATGCCACATGCCATCATGTATGAGCCATCCGCTGTGGCACGTACACGCGAGTGGAAGAAGAAGATAACGTTGTTCTTGCTGGTATGGTTCTGGGGAAGACGTCAAACACCTGGCTGTCTGTCTTATTTCGCCCGTGACTATATATATATATATATATATATATATATATATATATATATATATATATATATATATATATATATATATATATATATATATATATATATATATATATAGACAAGTAGATTGCGAAGAGGCTGTCTTTGGTTGCCGTAAGACCAAATACGAAAACGATATACGCTTCTAAAAAAAACAGTTTATTTGTCAACGTTTCGATCGGATACCGATCTTTATCAAGGCAATATTTACGAGGCTTCGATGCGCATTTATAGCATCGTCCTCCGAGCAGGTAGAGAGAGAGAGAAAGAAAAGGAAAAAAAATAAACAACGTAAAAATGAAAAAAAAAATGAGTACTCAAAAGACCACGCGTATACACTCGGACATACAAAGAACATGTGCATCCTCGAGGAAATAAAAGGAAAACATATAAATATATACATAAGTAACCCCGGTGGACACAATCATTAAGTACATTCCTATCGTCGATTGTCAAGTCCCACCTCTCCGGTTCACCCCTCCTCATTTGTTCGTGACGCATAGTGAGGGGGTAAGGCTTCACAAGAAGGGATACGCATTTAAATATGGGTCTACGGACTATAAGCTTCACGAGAGTCTACTGTAGTTTAATATGAACAAATTATCACTGCGTAATACATGCACACAATACAGGAGAAATGCAAAAAAACGCATGTTAGACAAAAGCAAGAATTCCAAATATGATATCGTGAAGTATGATGCAACACCATTAACAACAAAAGCTTTTTTTTTTCCGCTCAATAATATTTTTAGCGGCATCACTTCAGTTACGACCACGATCCATGCAATCGAAAGTTCCTGCGTCACAGCGATAATATGTAGCGCGCATTATTTCGCGGTTTGTAGACAACTATTACCTCGCACGGCGTTTCTTATTGCAAGGCGTTCGTGCATCGAGCGTGAGACTTACGCGACGGGCGCTTCAACCTAGCACATGATTCTGGGCTGGCGGAACTTAATTCCGTTGGGACGACGCAACTGCCCCAATAGGCACACGTCACACAATCACACACGCACCGGCTGACCACAATTATCTTCTTATAATGCACACACCACTGCATATTCTCCACACCAGGTTTGTTTACTTTCGCATTGCGTTGCGCTAACGGGTTATGTTGGTCGCTTTCTTTCTCTCACGCTTCGTCCGTACATACGTCACTCACATAGGCGCACAGCACGGCGCATATCACAATAGATCACCAAGATTCTCACGTTGCGAGCTCCAAGTAACACACACACACGGACATGTGGCAACGCTAATGCCATGGCTTTTGCGGGCGGTAAACCGTACACAGACGCGCACTTTCTGACTTCACTTTCACCTGACTGCACACGAATGGACGTGGCGACAATCGCCGATGTGGCGACCCTCAGGCGATATGCTTGGTGTACCCGAGCGATGAAGGGAACATACGCCGTGTTGCAACTTGACGCTGCCGAAACGACGGAACGCGTTAAAGCGTTGTAAAACACTCCGAGCTGCTGCGGCTTCGGTGCACTTGAAACGCGGTACAATCACAAGCTTCTACTGCATCGAATGACGACCGGCGAGGATGATGCTGGGTACTTGCGGATAAAAGTGGGAAAGAGCTTCTTCTGGGAGAAACAAACACCGCAGGAAACTCGAATTGACGGATCTCGGTCTCGATGCAGTGGTCGCTCGCCTCTCGTCGCGAACGGCGCCATGTTGCATTTCTCATTGGTTCATCTTAACAATTACGTCATGGTAAAGAGCGGTCGTCATTGGACGCGCATAATACAAATGGACAGCGGTACAGTTTACTTTTTATGCTTAGCTTGTCACCGACTATAGCTGTTTATATCTACTTCGCGGCAGAGGCTAGAAATCCCCGCATTAATAGCGAATGCTTTAAAACCACATTTTCGCAGTTTCTGCGGGCCCACTGCGCAAAGCTACTTTCACGTCGAGAAGATGAACACATGGACGGCCGATGCACGAGCCACGAAGTCTTTACAAGATACGACGCTCTAAATACGTGTGGTGCGCATGCGCGCACAGGTAAGGAAAAAAATCGACAGAGGGATACGCCAAAAGCAAAACTATATTAGATGCAGAAGTAAAGCACGGATTGGTCACAAAGCTATCGGTTTACGACCGTGATGCGGATCGCCATGAGCATGTGGCAGAAAATAATGTCTGCACCGTATAACTCTTCTCAAAGCTCCTTTTAAATTAGTATGCCCCATTCACACGGCTTTGGGAAGCAACCAACCCCTTCATAAACGTTCATTTCAGCGTTCGATGTTGTTATCACCATTTTTCAAATGTTCTACACAGAGTGTCGGAACGGAACGAAAACCGAAAACGAAAAACGAAAAAAACGATATTTTTGACCGGAACGAAAACGTAACCGAAACTCTATATATTATTTCGTTCCGGAGTGAAACCGAAATTTTTTCAATCGTTTTTCGGTTCACGAGAAAATTTCGCAATCCGGAACAACTGAGCCCATGCAATGTGAGCATATCTCAGGGCATACTATTTGCGCGTTCCTCAGACAGGATTTCCAGAGCAAAGATATGTTGAAATTGTGCGAAGAACGAAAACAGTGGCAACGAGAGATGTTTATATTAACGCAAGGGGACTTTTGCGCGCCTGTCAAGCAGGCCAAAGTGGAGAGGGCATTGTCGGCGCTGAAAGTTGTTACAGCGAGAGCTGCTATGAGATCACAACAGCCGATTGTGGCGCCAAGTTGTCCGCCGCCGCCGGTGTACGTGACTGCTATCGCGTGATATGAGAAAAAATAAATGAGAGACAAATTTCTAGGATCGGATGGGATCTTAATCCGCGCCCTCTGCGTGGCAGTCGGGTCTTCCAGCACAGTGCCACGCTGGTGCTTGTAACTCCATCGCGAAAATACTCTATACAGGCGTCATGTCGGGCAAGGAATTGCGTTAACATATGTAATATAGCGTGACAGAAGAGTAAAATAACAACCAGTCATCACACAATGCTAATAGCGCAAAGAGTGTGTGGTTTAATGCTTCTCATCAGTGTTGCGGAGTTGCCACTCCTGAATTGGAATGACTCCGGAATCATTCCACATTTTCGCGACCCCGGAATGGAATGGGGACAACGCTTGGAGGAATGGAATGGTAATGGAATTAGGCGCCTTTTGCACCGAATGTAATGGGAATAGAATTACGTCTTTTTCCGAAAATAGAGCACGTTTTCGTCTATGTGCTGTTTTTCAAACTTCAAACGTTAGTAAGTCAGAGCCTCGCAAATTAACAATAAAGCAGTATTTTTTAAATGGCTTGGATGATTACAAGCACGGTACATTTATAAGCAACGCACCTACTACAAACTGAGGCATAAGTTAGTTAGTGTACAAACCAATGCATTATCCCGGCAGATACCGAAGGGAGAAAAAACTACCCCTGCGCGTTGGTTTGCATTGATACCCCCACGAAAGTGGGGGTATCCATGCGAAAATGGCGAGTACTCTTTGCACACCCTGATCTTTATCTCACGAGCAGTTTAGTACCTGACCCACGTAAATAACCTTTGCGTCAAGGAAGACACTGCATACCTGCGCACAGGCGAACACAGAAAGTTCTCCTCACCCCATCCATGCTTGCGAGGCGCGCTTGACAAGCGTGAGTGCTGACGAGCAGTGCGGCCCAGTGTTCCGTATTCGGTGCAAAGGCACTTTTGTCAGCATAAAAATACGCTATGTCGCCATTTTAGCATTGACAGATTTAAGCTTAAATAATATTGAAACACCACCATTCGCTCAAACATGTTGACCATGCAAATACTATAGGTAGCGGGTACTGCCCCTTTGGGAATTAGTAGGGTGGTTGTACTGCACGAGATATGTCACCAAGCTACTATCCCTCGACCATGGTAACGATCTTTGCGTACTTTTGCAGTTCCTAATGCATCTGATGATATCAGCTTTATGGGGCGTTCATTCTTAACTCGATAGAACTATCAAGATGCCTTTCCTACGTTGAGGAATTACAGGAACGGAATCGAACTGCCAGGCCACTCGCAGTGTGCGAATGGGCTAAGTTTTTTCATTCCGAGGAACTGAAATGAATGGAACTGCGGCAAGTTCTGATTCCCCGGAATGGAATTGGAATGGAATGGAGGCGCCCATTGCGCAACACTCCTTCCCACCCACTGCAAAGTGCTCAGCCATAATTCTTCATCATCATCAGCCACAGCACAAAGTGCACATAATGCCTTACCGATGTGTAGCGGGTACCGCGATTCTCCGAAGAATGACGAAAAATGGCTTAGTGGGAACTATAATGACCTAGAAAACTTGTTCTAGTTCACTATAGTGGGAACTTCGCTACTTCAGAAAAATTGCGATCATTTATCACGTAGTGGGTACCTTGCATGTATACATGTATTAGTTGCCCCAAGATGCTCTACAAAGTCCGCTATAGAAAGTTCGCTCTACAAAGACCGCTCTTCCAGCCTTTGCTGTGACTGTGCTGCGTGTTCCACGCAGGCCTCACGCAGGCCTGCGATCTTTTTATCAGAACAGCGGTCTCACATCAGAAAGTACACTCAATGACGTGCTGCTTCTGAGATCGTGCTCACTCCCTTGACACAAAGCATTTAGCCGACTAAAAAAAATCGTATTTGTCTTGTGAGAAAATAAATACCATGACTTTGAAATGAATACTAGTTTGTGCTAGTTGGTAGGAATTCGTGGTACAGTTACTTCTGCTCCTCTGAAGAACGTGTTTTACCCTTGTCCCACTTTCTTAAAAGGATGGCAAGTAACTACATCACAAATCTAATGTTTTTTTTTAATGATTGCCTTGCCTTCAATTGTTTTCATACAAAATAAAAAAAACCGTTACGAACCGTTACGGAACGCTTTTTTTTTCGTTCCGGAACAGAAACGGAACGGAATTTTTTGCGGTGGAACGAAACTAAAACCGAAACGAAAAACATTTCGTTCCGACACCCTGGTTTTACACCATACGGATAGGGGCGCGCAACTGGAGCTCAGGCGAAAAATCATGCCATGCGCAGCGCGCGCCGATGGCGCGCGAGGACAATCGAGGAGGAAACGCGCGCGGATTTCCAAGCAACGCTTAGCGGCGCTGCTGGATGGATGGATGGATGCTATGAGCGTCCCCTTTAAAACGGGGCGGTGGCATGTCTGCTACCATGCTCGAAGAAAAAAAGAAAAGCTTCCTTGTTTCATGCTGGCCTGATACCTTATCTACATTGATTAAATCTATGTTATTATACCAATAAGTTATAAATTCACTGTCTATCTCTCTGCCTCTTAAGGCAGAACGACCTTATTTTTTCCCCCATTATTTATTTTTGTACTTTATCTCTACTTTTCTGCCACCAATACTCCAACCGTCTCTTACTTATTTCTATCGCGGACGTGTTCAGCTTTCCATTGTTGTCCCTAAAACCCAAGGCTTCATGTAGACTCGTGCCCACACGTATACCTGGGTGAATATCGCCACATTCAATCAGTACATGTTCCATCGTTTCCTAAGTTCCCCCGCAAGCATGTACATTGTTCTTCTTCGTTACTGAATCTCGCTTTATAACTACGCGTTCTAAGGCAGCCCGACCTCGCTTCAAACAGTAAAGCGCTTCCCCTTGAATTATCATAAAACTTTTCCCTCCTTATTTCGTTTTTTCCCTTTCGGTAGTTACTCAGAGCCGGCTTCTTTTCCATCGCTGTCATCCAATAAGTCCTCTCCGCCTCTCTGACCTTCCGCTTCATGATCCTTGTTGCCATATCGCCCGCACTGCTAGCCGTATATTTACTGGTGAGCCTCCTAGTTCTTTTCCTCCACTGCGTGTCAACGCTTTTTCTATACAAATACCTGAAAACCTTCTCTGCCCATCTACTCTTCTTCATTTTCCTCAGCCTCTCTTCGAATCTCACTTTGCTCTGAGCTTCCCTCACTTCAAAGCCTGTCCATACCATATCACCCTTTACAGCCTCATTTGTCGTCTTCCCGTGAGCGCCCAACGCGAGGCGGCCCACCGTCCTTTGATTTACATCCATTCCTGATTGTACCTCTGACTTCATGCACACCACTGAGTTCCCAAATGTAAGCCCCGGGACCATCACACCCTTCCACAGCCTTCGAAGCACCTCGTACCTATTGTATCCCCATAAAGCTCTGTGCTTCATAATTGCAGCATTCCTCTTTCCCTTTGCTACCGATGCTTTCTCTTGTACCTCCATATATCTATCCCCCTCATTTATCCATACTCCGAGGTACTTGTACTCGCTTACCCTCGGTATTTTTTGGCCCTGTATGAAGACCGCATGGTCTTCGTGATCATTGAATACCATCAATCCACATTTTGTTGCACTAAATTCTAGTCCTAGAGCATCACATTCCCTCTGCATATATCTGCCAGTCGCTGTATATCATCTTGACTGTCCGCAAATAAGACAATATCATCAGCATAAAATAGACCTGGAAGCTTCTGCTCAACCATCATGCCGACCTGTTTGTGTGACAAATTAAATCCAATGTTGCTACCTTCTAGCGCTTTTTCCATCCTCACCATGTACAGCATGAATAACAGCGGGGACAAAGGACATCCCTGTCTCAGCCCCTTGCTAATTTCAACGCTGTCCTTGCTACTTATTCCTTCCCATTCTATACAAACTGTATTTTCTCGGTATATTTCTCTCAAAAGCTGTATACAGTCGTCCCCTATGCCCACTTCTTTCAATATATCCCACAAAATTTCCTGATTAACGTTGTCATACGCCCCGGTGATATCTACGCCTCGGTGATATCTGCTGCTCTTGACAGGCAGCGCCATCTCTGGCAGAAAAATAAAAACTGGGGTGTAAGCGGCGCGCGTTTTTCCTTCTCTCCACCGCGTTGCCGCTCGCTTCTGTGCACGTGCAGAGCTCTCGCGGTGCACTTGCGGCGCCTCACAATGTACCGCTTGCAGTGCGGCTTCAAAAGGATTTTCAAGCTTGACTGGCGCTTCCGAAAAGCGAACTTGATAAAAGGAGAAAGGCTCGTCAATCACATTAACGGTGAAGAGCAGACGATCGACGACAACGACGCCCGACTCAAAGCGAAATGCATTTCCCAAGTCGCGATTACACCGTGTAGGACGTATACCTCGAGGTAAGTCTCATTCTGTCATGTGAAAGATGGATAATGGCCCACATGCACTCCGAAATGAAGCCGTACACGCTATCGATGTTCTGCGGTGTGGACTACGAATCATATGATTGTTGTTTTGATATGGCATGCTTACAGTAGCAGCCGTGTACTTTCGTGAACAAACGTTTGCGGCGTGCGAAAAAAATTTAGACGGCCATGGCACTGTTGCCTGAGAAGGTTAGTCATGTCCTCCGTGCCGCTGGAGAATCACCCGCCGATCAAGACGCGAGGCAGCTAGCTGAGCTATAACCACTGTGAAGCAAGATGAACTGCTCGCCTCGTTTTTTCGGCTCTCGCGTCATGCTTGGAGTCTCTTTTTATGATATCGACTTGACAGGCGTATAAAACCTGCTGCGCGAACGCGGCTAGAAAATCGCACAAAGTCGGAAGGTGGTTACTTCAAGGTTGCAATTGCAAAGCATGTATTAGGTGCCAGTTATATTTAGCGGCTTAAATATATATCACCCTAATAAAGTGACAAAAACAAAGCCAACCTACAGAACGATGTCAAAGCTTGCTGAAAATGCACGGACGTCCGTTCCGACGCGATAAAGCAGCCATCCCGACGCGCGATTTGCAGGCGCCGAACTCCTGACAATGTGCCGAGTTCAGTTGCATTCAACCAACCGCGCAACGCTAACGGTATAACGCGAGTGTGAACGTTCAACAACGACGGGTAGGTCTCACGAACACGGGGAATCAAAACCCAAAGTTGTTTCACCTACAACCGTAACTGGACTTTCACAATGCGAGAAGACAGCGAGTAATCATTACTGTAGTCGCTGCGTGCATGCGCCGCGTTACTTACCGATTCAGGTCGTCGAAACGAACGAAAGCGATGAACTCAGGCAGCCAAAATAGAAGGCGAGACAGCGCTGTCAGCTATCCACGCTTGCCGCCTTTATTTCTCGTGTGACACGCCCGGGAACCGATACACACGTGAATCGTGTGCCTTGGTGTTGTCTGCACTGTTGTGGCAGGCCACTAAACCGCAATACTTCGGACCTCGCTTGCGCTTCCGCGGAGTCGCTTCTGCCATCGCGGAAATGCGCAGCTTCCCACAACAAGCCTCTCGGTTCAACGTGCCGAGCTGACTGCCCCCCAGTTACCCACACCGGCAGAAGAACGCATGCACATGTGCGCTACCGCTACCGTGAAAGGGGCTGAGTCGGCCGCGCATGAACTCCAGAGCTTTCCGACAGAGCCGCAGCGCGGCAAGCGGCGCTGTCGTCGCGCCACGACCTTGAGCGTGCGTTCCCAAGGGGTTTTAAAGGAGCCCTGCGACACAAATAAGCATGCCATTTTCAATGCTTGTTCTACTATGGAATGCGCCAACATCGTTGCGCAAGTAGCATCGCCGAAAACGAAGCAGTTATAATTTTATTTCACCGGATAAGCTACTGTGATGATGGGTTCGTGGGCCCTCAGACACAGACAGAGTCAAGGACAAGAAAACATTTATACACAACACTCATCAAAAGACAAATACATAACATACACTTGCTGGGCACTAATATACACAAGTACTCTTCCCTAAAGCCTCAGTCCTAGCAGTCCTATACGCCTACGCGAATATCCGCGCGTTCTGCCTAATACGGAGTCTATCGTTCCGTAGACGTCACTCACGGCACCGAAGACCGCGTAGCTGGCGCACGCTCGCAGCAGGAGAGGCACGATGAGCCGTCGACGTGGCAGACCCAGATCCCGAGCTGCTCGCTCAGGACCGCACCGGACCACGATGTACCAGGAGTAGCACCGAGTCCACTCAGCATTCTGTAGTACCGGACCGGAATACGTGGCGCCAAGACCACGCCCTCAGAAGTCGGTAGTGCCGGACCCCAGCAGCCTCAGCACCATGGCCCGACTCGGTAGCTAGCTGGTCTCGGACACACCATCTGGCACACCATCAGTAACTTGGCCTGGCCCGCTCGCACGTCCACCGCAGGAACACGCCGCAAGGCCTCGCCTGGGACACCCGTTCGCCACAGGAAACGCCAGGCTCGTCCCGGCTGGTCTGATGGCCCCCAGCTCACGGATCGAATGAGCTGCTTCTTGCTCGATCGCTGGCCACGCACGCTCTCTCGTCGCCGTTCTGAAGCTCACGCGCTTCACGTTGGCCTCTCTCGCGCGCACTCCGTCGTCTTCTTCAGTTTCGTTTTCGCTTGTTATTAACACCTTCTTACTACAGCTACCTTCATTCTGGACTACAGCGACATACATGGGCTAGTTTAGGTATGGCAAGTGACGTTTCGTCATGTGGCAGTGACGACAAAGGCCGTGCGTTTTGATTGTCCTGACGCGAGAAGTGCCGTGTAATATTGATATGGTGGTAGCTAGGTCATGTAACTGAGCCCTAAAAAGAATAAAACCCCTTTATTATGCTTCCGCAAGAACTCACTTCTGTTTCTAACTGATGTATTTTCAGAACAACGGACACGACGCTAGGTGCGCTGTGTAACTGTTGGGAATAGAGTTACTGTATATGCTACCTTTCGGTAGCAGAGTTGCGCCACTGTTTTCCGGACTAGAGTTGCTGTATATGCTACCTTTAGGTAGCAGAGTTGCGCCAAGGTACGCCATCTTGGGCTCCGAAGTTTTGCAGGAAAGCCACTCACCACCCGCGGAGCCGCGCTCGCGCGACAGTGTTGGTTTATGGCGGCGGTTTTGGACGCCCGCTTCGAACTGAATTTAGAGTTGATGTCGCCGGATCTACTTCTTTCGTAGCAAACGACTGTGTAAAATGGCTTCGCTTGCCTTCAAGTAGCTTCGACGACCGAGTATTACGGATAGCTTAGCCTAGTTTTCGAGATCGCTTCCCATTTATAACGACCCTAGGCCTAGCTGGAAGACCGGTGTAAACAAGTATGCAAGATAAAAATTTCACTTTAGGTGCGCGGTTCAGATTTATTTACTTTTATTGTTACTAAAAAAAGTAGTAGTATTGCGTCGAGTGGGGATACAGGCGAGAATTCTGTTTTTTTTTTTTTTTTTCACTTTTTTCAACGCATTCACCCTCCTCTAGGTGGCGCCACTGTCCCAGCTTGAGCACGTAAACGCTATTCCGCTAAACTAAAACACGCTGTCCACAGCGAACGTTAGCGGCACGGTAACGATATTCCCTTAACCCCCGCTATCACGCTAACGCTAAACTATAACTGTTTAATAACAACGGCACCGATGTCAACCACCCTTGAGCGGCCGGAATCTGCGGAGTGTCGGCGTCGCCTGCGAAGTTGGCAGTGTTGGCTTCTCCGCAGCGCAAAGGAGCCACCTATGACCGTGTGATCGCGGTCGGCGAATAGCGTTGCTGAAATCATCGAAGGCAGAGCGAGCGGCGTCCGGAATAGAATTACTGTATATGCTACCTTTAGGTAGCAGAGTTGCGCCCCTGTTTTCCGGACGCCGCTCGCTCTGCCTTCGATGATTTCAGCAACGCTATTCGCCGACCGCCATCACGCGGTCATAGGTGGCTCCTTTGCGCTGCGGAGAAGCCAACACTGCCAACTTCGCAGGCGACGCCGACACTCCGCAGATTCCGGCCGCTCAAGGGTGGTTGACATCGGTGCCGTTGTTATTAAACAGTTATAGTTTAGCGTTAGCGTGATAGCGGGGGTTAAGGGAATATCGTTACCGTGCCGCTAACGTTCGCTGTGGACAGCGTGTCTTAGTTTAGCGGAATAGCGTTTACGTGCCCAAGCTGGGACGGTGGCGCCACCTAGAGGAGGGTGAATGCGTTGAAAAAAGTGAAAAGAAAAAACAGAATTCTCGCCTGTATCCCCACTCGACGCAATATTACTACTTTTTTTAGTAACAATAAAAGTAAATAAATGTGAACCGCGCACCTAAAGTGAAAATTTTTATCTTGCATACTTGTTTACACCGATCTTCCAGCTAGGCCTAGGGTCGTTATAAACGGGAAGTGATCTCGAAAACTAGGCTAAGCTATCCGTAATACTCGGTCGTCGAAGCTACTTGAAGGCAAGCGAAGCCATTTTACACAGTCGTTTGCTACGAAAGAAGTAGATCCGGCGACATGAACTCTAAATTCAGTTCGAAGCGGGCGTCCAAAACCGCTGCCATAAACCAACACTGTCGCGCGAGCGCGGCTCCGCGGGTGGTGAGTGGCTTTCCTGCAAAACTTCGGAGCCCAAGATGGCGTACCTTGGCGCAACTCTGCTCCCTAAAGGTAGCATATACCGTAACATTTCCCAACTAGAGTTACTGTACAATAACTCTAGTTGGGAATAAAGTCACTGAAACGGGAAAAGTACCGCGACCGTCCTGCCCGCCGCCATATTTGGTCCAGCGCGGCCGAAGCTGCGGCGGCGCGGTGTTCATTTCACGCGGAGTAACGCATGTTTTACGCATTGCGTGCGCTTTTGCAGCCCCGAACGAAGCATACCGTTGTTCTCTGAAGGCTCATTCACACCGAAAGCGGGGCGGCCAAAGCGGCAAAGCGGCAAAGTGGAAAGCGGGGAGAACCTCCTCTCCGGGCCGCGAAAGGGGGTGTAAAACGAAGCCATCGCTCCCGGACCGATTTCTTGCCGCCTCGTTTTCGCCGCCTAGAGAGGAAGTTTTCCCCGCTTTGCCGCTTTGGCCGCCCGCCTTCGGTGTGAATGAGCCTTAACTGATTAAGAAAGAAAGAGCGGCAGTTTTCACTTGCCTACACGCGCACGCACGCGTACTAACACGGTAAAAAAAATGCGAACTTCGCGGCATTTACGCGCTCGGCTGTCGGCATTTATTAAATGCGAATCATTTCTTAGCGAACTTCTGCGATTTTGAACGTTGTATCTATCTATCTATCTATCTATCTATCTATCTATCTATCTATCTATCTATCTATCTATCTATCTATCTATCTATCTATCTATCTATCTATCTATCTATCTATCTATCTATCTAATTTAGCGGCCCACGACTTTGTGCTCTCCTGGCTGTTTCTTTAGTGGGACGTGCACCAAATTTGCTATGGCATAACATGACTGTATGACGAATATAAATTATGGGTGATAACATGAAAATAATGACACGAATGCCATGTACGGCATGATTTACATGCCACGCTCATGTGCGCTCGCGGCCGCTTCCGCTAGGTTGATACACACCAAAATTGGTATGGCGTGACAAGAGTCTATGACCAATATACGTAACTGGTTATAACGTGCAAATCATGACAGGCATGCCATGTAAAACATGACTTAGATGACATGGTCTCGGAGAGCTCGCGGTCGTTTAATGAAATTCATATATACCAACATTGATATGACGAGATATTTCTGTATGACGAACGTTAGTGACAGGTGGTAACATGTAAATCGTGCTAGGGTCAAGGCTTGGGCAAGTTGGTTCATTGTGCAAAGAAGGGAAAACAGCGCTGAATTTTCGGACGAACACAAAGGAAGACAGACGACGACAGGCGCTGCATGTCATGCAAATCATGCCCTACATGACATGCGTGGCATTATTTTCATGTTAACACCTGGCATTTATGTTCGTCATACAGTCACGTCATGCAACACCGATATTGATGCATATCAAGCCAGCGAACCGGCCGCGAGTGCACCATGAGCATGGCATGTAAATCATGCCTTACGTGACATGCGTGCGATTATTTTTATGTTTCCACCTGTTATTTATGTTCGTCGTACAGTCACGTCACGCAATACCAATCTGTAGCAATCAGTTTTCATGGCGCGCTGATCGTTATCTGTGAGCCCAAAGGCGTCAGTTTTACGCCAAACATAATGAAGAGCTGCCCAGCAATGTTATTGTGCATGAACTTTCTGCGTCAACCACGCGAAACAAGCTGCACTAGTTCAGGGGAGGCGCAAGCTTTCCCCGAAACAACATTCGCGAATTCTCAGTGAAGCTCTTACCTCACATAGGCGGGTATCAATTGTGGCAACAAATTTTTCCCACCGTATTCTGTGCAGCCACACAGCCCGTAGCTTGTCATCCTTTTTCCCGCTGGGAATAGCAAAGATGGCTTTGCCCGTTTCCCGCCGGTTAATGCACCCAAAAGCGCAGCACCCAGGCATTCTTCGATGCCTCAACAGGCTTGCGTTGAAGTGTCGAAACGATACGGGATGTCGTAATGTTCCTGCACGCTTTTCTGAGGCTATAAAAACAATCGCCATCCAAAGCGCCGTGCGTCGGCGGCCGGGAGACATTAGCGAGGCGAGCGAGCTGGACCCTTTCTGTGGCGCGGCGGCGCGGCGGCGAAGGGCGCGGCGGCGAAGAGAAAACGAATGCGGTACTTTTCTTGTTACAGTGATTTTAGGTGGGAATAGGGAGCCTATATGAACGACCATGTAGGGGCTCCCTGTAGGTGGGAATTAGGGCGCCTCAATGCCAGCGTTCCTTACTGGGTCTAACAGTGGACATTACAGCGTTCCTTCACACAGGGTGGCGGCACCCATTGACCGCGTCGCCGCCACATTGGGTGAAAAAGTGGTGTTATCGCGTTGTGTGATGTTGCTCCATATTGGGTCAAACACTGGACGCTGTCACGACCCTGTACGAAGGAACGAAGGAATGCTGCCATCGAGGCGCCCTAGGAGGGAATGGTAATCAAACGATACTCTTCCGCGTTTTGCTTTTTGCGGCATCAGGCAATATCGGCCACACCGGCAGCTGCGAAACGCGCAACGCTCAGTTCGGCACAATGCTAGCTGTCAACGAAAAAAGAAAATTCTAAACGTTTACCATCCGACGTCTTCCGCGGCATCGGGCGGTAGCGTTTCGTCCAGGCCCTCGGAGCCACCTTCGCGTTGCGCGGGGCTGAGCGACGCGTTTTCAATTTACAGTGGCTTGTCCGGATACGGCACTACATGAAAGGCATTGCTACGTCGCAAGATCTCGCGCTCAAGGTTTGTTAGATCATCCAGACTCAAGGCCGATTCACACCGAAGGCGGGACGGCCACAGCGGCAAAGCGGAAAGCGGGGAAAACCTCCTCTCCAGGCGACAAAAACGAGGCGGCAAAAAATCGGTCCGGGAGCGATCGGACTAGCCGCCTCGTTTTCCGCCCACTTTCGCCGCCTGGAAAGGAGGTTTTCCCCGCTTTACACTTTGCCTCTTTGCCGTTTTGGCCGCCCCGCCTTCGGTGTGAATCAGCCTTCATTGTGTGCACTACACGACAAACCATGGGACCGTCTGCTAGGCGACGTACGTTGTTCGTCGTAGCCATGGCTGCAACGCCGTCAAAAAGAGCGGTGGCAAGGCGCGGTTTGAAGACCTCCATAAGGCGAGACTTCCGGTATATGTCTCTATTAGAGGCGCGCGGTGATTGGAAACGGCCTTTGGCGTCAGCGGGAGAGTGAAATGCGAAAGGGAACGTTTCTTGTCGTCGTCTCCTCGAGTCTTGAATTTTGAAGACTAATAACACCAGTTTTGTCGCACCAATTTTTGTAATTTTTATTGCGTTCGTCTCTGCATTCATTACTACACGCATTCCAGCGGTAGATAAAACAGTCGCAAAAGCGTCGCAGGTCCCCTTTAATGTCCCCTAGCGTGCCTCAATGCCAGCGTTCCTTCGTACAGGGTCGTGACAGCGCCGCCATATTGTGTCGGAGCACGTACGCGCTAAATTGGCTACACCACACAACGCGACTAGAGTTACTGTATATGCTACCTTAGAGCCGTACACAGTAACTCTAAACGCGACAGCGTTATGCGGTGTCGCGGTCAATGGGTGTCACCACCCTTATGACAGGAGGCGGCACTTGCACGGAGGCGCCCTAATGTCCTCAAATCATGGCCGTGGCTGTCACACGCATGAGAATTGAGAAGGCACCGAATACGGCGTTATTCCTTTTGCGCAGGCTGCATCAGGTAGCGGACACCGGTGATCCTTCGGAAGAATACAACGGAAAACCATACTGCGGAAAGACGCCAACCGTTGCTCGCACAGAGAGGTGACACCAGGGGTCGCGGAGGAATGGAGCATTGCCAACCGGCGTGTACGGCGTACAACGATCAAGTTTGCCAGATCAACAATTGCCTCTCGAACTGCAACGAACTGCTCTTCGATGTCGGCATGGAGCTTCGGGAAGAATACGGCGGCTCCTTGTCCTTGGTGAGCATAGAGGCCAGCGGAGCCAAACTGATGCCTCCTCCTGACTCGGATTCGTACAGGTCATGTGCTTACCTTGGCTGGCTGCTCCGAACACACGTCTGCATCACCGGCATCGACCTGTGCAAGGCCGCACTCCCAGGCACGGCATCCCTATGTGCCAAGTCAAACATCCTGGTCGCCTTGGAAGCACTGCCCGAGAACTCCCGGCTGAAGACACTCGCGTTGGACTTCCGTACCGATGACAACGAGCAGACCCGCCTCATGACACTTCTTCCCAGGATTCGCAGTCTGGAAGCGCTGAGTTGCTTTAATAGCACAGACGCTATTGTGGACGCCGTATCGGCGCTTTTGAGAACGACGACCTGCCTTACTAGCCTAGTTTTCCATGGGTGTTTCGACTACGGCCAGCCACCAAAAGCCCTATTCGACGCGCTGACCGCCAACTCCACGTTGAAGTCGTTCGACCTGAGGACGGAATGGATGGCCGACGAGCAGCCAGGGGATCTCCGTGAGTACGTGAGGAGTAACGGATTGATCACAAAGTTGTGTGTTGACGACAGTGATGCGGATCGACAAGAGTTGTTGCTCGACGAGACGCTAGTTCGTAATAGCACACTGTGCACGCTTAGGATTCTGTATGCTTGCGGCGGGGAAAGGACCGCCAGTTTCTTGACAAGGATGCTTGCAGAGTGTTCCGGCCTAAGAAATCTTTATATCGGCTGCGTGCGGGTCCGGTATACCAATGTATCCGAGGCGACATTGACCCGCTGCGCGGAGGCACTGGTACAGAACCAAACCTTGGAAGAGCTCACGCTTCCGTACTCCTTGTGGTCTCCAAACAACTGGATTGGTTTCTTCGCCTTGCTGCCGAGGAACAGACATCTTAAAAAGCTGGCTGTCTCGCATGAAGCAAGGGCAGATTATGCGACGCTTCCGCCTGTACTCGAAGCACTGGCGCAGACAAACTCATCGACGCGGGTTTCCTTCGGAGATTACACACACGGATTGGGAGTAGACCTGATGCATTTCAGGGTCTTTTCAAGCGTCGGCATTTCCGGAGAACAGAGCGCGCATGTTTACGCTCTACAACGTCTGCCTGCTTTGGATCACTTCACCTCCCTCTCGCTAGACGTATCCGATGCTAGTGAACGTGTGTTCTGCTCCCTAGCGGAGTACATCCGTAAGACTACCGTGCTTCGGAAACTGAGACTGACCGTGACAAGCCCGGAGCACCCGGCGAACAACACCGTAACCCCATCGTGCTGGACCCTTCTCTTCGAATCGATGTCTGCCAATACCAGCGTCGCAGATGTCGATATTTTGAGCAACGGAGATTTCGAGTACAATGACCGTCTCACAGGCACTATCGGACACAGCAGGTACATCACTCGAGTGTCATTTCTGCTGAATACAGGAAACGGGAACGCTACCGGCTTCGTTTCGCTACTGTCGGATGCCATTGGAGACAACTACAATCTCCTCAAAGTCGACTTGAACGGTTCGGAAGTGCACGCCGAAGCAAGACGGTGCTTGTTCACAATCATGGAAACGACGCGAAGGAACTCTGGCCTGTTGGAACGCGCCGCTGCCTTCAAGAACATTACTCGCCTCGATCGGTAGGTCTCTCTCATGCTTTTATTTTGTTTTTTTTTAGTGGCGCGAGCAGCGAGCGACACACTTTGCTCTCCTCCAGACCACCCTGTCTAGCGCTGGTGCAACTTGTCCGCAAACTCTGATAAAAATAGAAAGGTATATAAGAGCGATGTAATGGGTTAAGCTAAGGGTTGTATATTGCCACGTGCGTTTCTTTATCACTTTTGCTGTATTCGGTTTTCGGCCACAAAGACTGTCGGCAACGCTCAGCGCGAACCGCGCCTCATTGTTCGAGAACCTGCGCGATCATTGTAGATCGTTTTGTTAAGATTGCGCGCAAGACGCGCACACTCGAGCTTATTCTAGAATTTGCAGGACAGCCAGCGATAACGCTGGAATATTCGACGGCACATGTTTAAATGCCGACGCGCTTCACCGCTTGTCAGTTGATCGACGGACGACGCCCTGTTCGCCGCTATCTTTGTACAGCGTGTATTGCTGTAGTTCGAGTTCTCATTTTCCGGCCACAAGTTCGGCCAAATAAACGGTTTCATCCTGCAAACGCTGACTGCTGTCTTCGTCGACGTCTCGACCACGTGACATCTGGTGGAGGTGCTGCTTCTTCCATGATCCGGACGCCCCCGCGAAGCGCTGATCCAAGCCCAAGCCGCGAGGAGGACGACAGCAAAGAAAACCCGGATCGTCGAACAAGCCGCAGGCAGAAGGGACTGCAGCCAGAGCACGGGCTCCTTCCCGAACAAACCAGGCAGCCCAAGGTCCCAACACCCACCGCAGCGACGATGACCGACACCGTGCAGCCTGCGCCGATCCTACTCCGGCAGCCCAAGGAGCCGCCAACCTTCCGCGGGTCGTCATTCGAAGACCCGGACACCTGGCTCGAGACTTTCGAAAGGGTCTCAAAATTTAACAACTGGGACTCCGAGGACAAGCTGCGGCACGTTTACTTTTACCTTGAAGACGCAGCAAGGACCTGGTTCGAGAACTGGGAGTCCACTCTTCGAACTTGGGACGCCTTTCGGAGCGCTTTCCTGCAGACGTTTGCAAGCGTCGTCAGAAAAGAAAGGGCCGCAGCCTTGCTGGAGACATGGGTGCAACTACCAAACGAAAGCGTTGCCATCTTCGCAGAGGAAATGACCCGACTGTTTCGCCACGCTGACGCTGCCATGCCCGAGGACAAGAAAGTCCGCTTCCTCATGCGAGGGGTAAGGCAAGAGCTCTTCGCTGGGCTGATACGGAACCCACCCTCGACGGTCCAAGAATTCGTCTCAGAGGCAACCACGATTGAGAAGACGCTGGAAATGCGTAACCGCCAATATAATCGTCGATTGATTCAAAACAGCCCAGCTGTTCATGCCCTCGGCTCCGACGACCTGCGTGAAACGATCAGAGCGATCGTGCGGGAGGAGCTTCGCAAGCTCTTACCTTCGGCGCAGCCTCAAGTGGACTTGATCGCAGATGTCGTTCGATCAGAAATCCAGCAGTCCCTGGGCAACCTTGAACCGCCACTGCCTCAGCCGCAAGCCATGAGCTATGCTGCTGCAGCCCGACGCAACGCCGCCCCTCCTCGCCCGCGTCAAGACGCCGCGCCGCCGCAGCAGTTCCGACGTCAGGCACCGCCGCCACCACCACCGACGCCATACCGCCCGCCGACAGGACAACCATGCGCCCCTCGAAAGACCGACGTTTGGCGTGCCCCTGACAACCGACCGCTCTGCTATCATTGCGGGGAAGCCGGCCACACATACCGCCGCTGCCAGTACCGACAGATGGGCCTTCGAGGATTCGCCGTCAACGCGCCGCGCCCGCAGCCAGGCGAACGGCCTCGGGACATCGACGACTACCTCACCGGAACACACTGGCAAGAACGACGACCTTCCCGCTAGCCGTCGCCCGGCCGCTACATGTCTCCGCACCGCCGGCAATACACTGGCCCAAACCGGGGCCGGTCACCTAGCCCGTATCCGGAAAACTAAGGGCAGCAACCGATGGAGGTGCGGTTGCTGTACGACGAACTACCGAAGATCCTCCGCCGCCGACGACGACGCCGCAACGAAATATAAAGAACACGCCGCAAGACGAACGAAGCCCTGACGTCGAAACTTCACGGCCTGAGGAAGAACTGACGACGCCACGTCGAAGCAGCGGAACAAACCGACGCAGCCGTGACCCGACGCCGCGACCCAATTGCAACGCAAGACGACGAACTAGCGACCTCGACGTTCTCATTGACGGCCACAACGTCACCGCTCTCGTCGACACTGGAGCCGACTATTGCGTCATCAGTGGGCCTTTCGCCACGAAGTTGAAGAAAGTTAAGACTGCTTGGGAAGGCCCCGAAATCCGTACCGCTGGAGGCCATCTAATAACGCCGTCTGGAGTCTGCACAGCAAGAGTTACAATCAATAATCGCACGTATCCTGCGAGTTTCGTAATCTTGCAACACTGATCCAGGGACGTCATACTTGGCATGGATTTCTTAAACCATCATAGCGCCGTCATTGACTTAAGAACCAAGTCGATAACCCTATCGTCGGACAAAACGACACCGCCGGATACGAATCCATGTCACCATGCCCTGAACGTGCTCGAGGATCAAGTTACCATCCCGCCTCGCTCCAGCATCATAATTCCCGTCAGCACCGAAAAAGCTGAAGACATCGAAGGTGTCATCGAGAGCGATCAGCCTTTGCTACTAGACCGCGACATTTGCGTTGCAAGGGGCATTGCTCGGTTGCATGAAGGAAAGGGAAGCGTGATGCTAACGAACTTCAGCCAAGAATACAGACACCTGAGCAGGGGCACGACGATTGCATACATCGAAGAAATCTTGGCCGTCAGCGATGCGTTTGCCTTTTCAGATCATGACGAAGCTACGACGACTACCCCAACACCTGAGCCACCCTTCGACGTAAACCCAAGTCTTCCCGCTCGCCAACAGCAACAGCTTCGATGCCTTCTGCAGAAAAACAAGGACTGTTTCTCGTCGTCATCGCGGGTCCGACAAACGCCCCTTACTAAGCACCGCATTATAACAGAAGAAAATGCTCGACCACTCCGTCAGAGTCCCTACCGGGTTTCGACACGGGAACGGGAGGCCGTGAAGAAACAGGTGGACGAAATGCTACGCGACGACATCATCCAGCCGTCGAAGAGTCCGTGGGCATCCCCCGTGGTGCTAGTGAAGAAGAAGGATGGGACTCTCCGTTTTTGCGTCGATTATCGTCGCCTGAACAAAGTCACGAAGAAGGACGTGTATCCCCTTCCCCGGATAGACGACACCCTGGATCGATTACACAACGCAAAGTACTTTTCGTCGATGGACCTCAAGACCGGTTACTGGCAAATAGAAGTCGACGAGAGAGACCGAGAAAAGACTGCCTTTATAACGCCAGACGGCCTGTTTGAGTTCAATGTCATGCCTTTTGGTCTTTGCTCGGCACCTGCGACTTTTCAACGGGTTATGGATACAGTACTGGCCGGCTTGAAGTGGCAGACATGTCTCGTGTACTTGGACGACGTCGTTGTGTTTTCCTCAAACTTCGACGAACACCTTCGGCGCCTTGAAGCTGTACTTCAAGCAATCAAGACCTCAGGACTCACTTTGAAACCTGAAAAGTGCCGCTTCGCGTACGAGGAGCTCTTGTTCTTGGGTCATGTGATCAGCAACGATGGTGTTCGCCCGGACCCGCGGAAAGCAGCTGTCATCGCTGACTTCCCGACGCCCACCGACAAGAAGGCCGTACGCCGTTTTCTCGGCTTGTGCGCCTATTACAGACGTTTCGTCAAGGCATTTTCACGGATCGCCGAGCCACTGACGCAACTCACGAAGGCCGACGTCGAATTCAGGTGGGAAACGTCGCAAGTTCAGGCATTTCAAGAATTGAAACGACGCCTGCAGACGCCTCCGATACTTGCGCATTTCGACGAGCACGCCGATACGGAAATCCACACCGACGCAAGCAGCGTAGGACTCGGCGCCGTCCTTGTGCAGAAGACCGACGGATTGGAAAGGGTCATCAGATATGCTAGCCGGTCGCTATCAGAGGCAGAAATTAACTATTCCACAACAGAAAAGGAGTGCCTGGCTATCATCTGGGCTACATCGAAGTTTCGCCCCTACATCTACGGCCGACCCTTCAAAGTTGTGAGCGACCACCACGCCTTGTGTTGGCTAGCCAACATGAAGGACCCTTCAGGTCGCCTCGCGCGGTGGAGCCTAAGACTTCAAGAATTCGACATTACCGTCGTTTACAAGTCCGGAAGAAAGCACTCCGACGCCGACTGCTTGTCTCGTGCCCCCGTCGACGCACCGCCGCAGGACGACCACGATGATGACTGCTTCTTGGGAACCATAAGTGCCGACGACTTCGCTGAACGACAGCAAGCCGACCCGGAACTCAGGGGCCTTGTGGAATACCTCAAGGGCAGGACCGCCGTTGTTCCAAAAGTATTCAGGCGGGGATTGGCGTCATTTCTCTTGAAAAACGACGTCCTCGTAAAGAAGAACTTCTCTCCGGCCCGGGCCGACTACCTCATCGTTGTTCCTTCGGCACTGCGACCAGAGGTTCTGCAGGCCCTGCACGACGACCCGACGGCTGGCCACCTCGGCTTTCCCCGCACGCTCGCGAGGATACAGGAAAAATACTACTGGCCACGCCTTCCTGCCGACGTCGCCCACTACGTTAAGACTTGCCGAGATTGCCAGCGACGGAAGACACCGCCGACTAGGCCAGCGGGACTTCTGCAGCCAATCGAACGACCTCACCGGCCGTTCCAGCAAATCGGGATGGACCTACTGGGGCCGTTCCCGACTTCGACTTCCGGCAACAAGTGGATCGTCGTAGCAACTGACTACCTCACCCGTTACGCCGAGACAAAGGCCTTGCCCAAAGGCAGTGCCGCCGAGGTAGCCAAGTTCTTCGTAGAGCACATCGTCTTGCGTCATGGCGCCCCAGAGGTCCTCATAACAGACAGAGGTACCGCCTTTACTGCGGACCTAACTCAGGCGATCTTCAAATACAGCGAGACGAGCCACCGCCGCACCACCGCCTACCACCCACAGACCAATGGCCTCACAGAGCGTCTAAATAAGACCATCGCCGACATGCTGGCCATGTACGTCGACGTTGAGCACAAGACGTGGGACGCCGTCCTTCCGTACGTGACCTTCGCTTACAACACGGCCGTCCAAGAAACGACGCAGATGACGCCGTACAAGTTGGTCTACGGAAGAAGCCCGGCGACGACGCTCGACGCCATGCTACCCAACGTCACCGACGAAGACAATCTCGACGCCGCCGCATACTTACAGCGCGCCGAAGAAGCACGACAGCTCGCCCGCCTACGGATCAAGAACCAGCAGACGACTGACAGCCGCCGCTACAACCTTCGACGACGCCACACGGAATACCAACACGGTGACCGTGTATGGGTATGGACGCCAATACGCCGACGGGGACTCAGTGAGAAGCTTCTTCGACGATACTTCGGACCGTACAGGGTACTTCGACGCCTCGGCGCACTTGACTACGAGGTTGTCCCTGACGGCATTACGAACTCTCAGCGGCGCCGTGCACGACCTGAAGTCGTCCATGTCGTGCGCCTCAAACCATATTACGCACGTTAGCGAATCTGAGGACTGTCATTTTGCTTTATTATTGTGCTTTCTTTCTTGTGCTTATTGTTTATATTACTTTGTTGCTTTATTCTTGTTATTTATTGTTGCATGCATTGGCCTGTTCTGTTTAAAGCATCGGGACGATGCTTTTTCAGAGGGGGGCATTGCCACGTGCGTTTCTTTATCACTTTTGCTGTATTCGGTTTTCGGCCACAAAGACTGTCGGCAACGCTCAGCGCGAACCGCGCCTCATTGTTCGAGAACCTGCGCGATCATTGTAGATCGTTTTGTTAAGATTGCGCGCAAGACGTGCACACTCGAGCTTATTCTAGAATTTGCAGGACAGCCAGCGATAACGCTGGAATATTCGACGGCACATGTTTAAATGCCGACGCGCTTCACCGCTTGTCAGTTGATCGACGGACGACGCCCTGTTCGCCGCTATCTTTGTACAGCGTGTATTGCTGTAGTTCGAGTTCTCATTTTCCGGCCACAAGTTCGGCCAAATAAACGGTTTCATCCTGCAAACGCTGACTGCTGTCTTCGTCGACGTCTCGACCACGTGACAATATGACAGAGTGGATATTAAGGTATGTCATGACTTAAGATATGAGTCATATAATTAGTATAAATAGACGTTCAGATCTGAACTACGCGCTTCTTTCTACGTGGCTTCGGCAGCGCTCGAAACACGAACGCCGAAAACTCATATAAGAGATATGGAGCCGTTGCAGCCTGCGAGCGCACCTCCCATATTCCTCAGCCTTGTATTCCCATATTCCTCAGCCAGGGTTGTTTTAGGTTACCTTATTTAAAAACGAGCAAAGCGCCTTTTTTAAAAACCGATCTCACCGAGAAATAGTATGTGATGTGTTAAAGGCGAGCGCCATGCAGGCATACGGACGGTTGTTCGTGCCAAACAGCCTGGCAAGTCATAACTGACTTGATCCCGAATAGAACCCTCGCGAAGCTAACGTGATTTTGCACAGGGGTGATGTTTCGCCGTGGTAACGGTTTAATGCAGTATTTGCGTGCAAGTGTCCAGGTACATCAAACGCACACTTTATTCATGTGACTGCATAGGCCGCCCCCCCCCCTGCCCCCCGCCGTGCGCATGCTTATATGTGACTGTGTGTGTGCTGTCTTTCTCTCTCTCTTTCCTTTATTTCCTCTCCATCTTTCAATCTCCCCCATCCTGTTCCCATGCGTAGGGTAGCAAACAGGTTTTCCTAATCTGGTTAACTTAACTTCCCTGCCTTTCCTTCTCTACTATTTCTTCCTTGCCCATCTGACTTGAGGAATGACTCCTATGAATTAGGTTAACAAAATGGTAGCGCCCCTAATTGTCTCCGTGGAGCCATATTGAACACATGCGAACCGTCATGCCTGCTTTATTTAGTTATCAAGACATTCCGTGGTGGTACTGGTTCCGAACCCACAACTCGAAGGTTGTAGGTACGAATCCCACCGTCGGAAAGGGTAATTTTTCGTCCACTTCAATTCAAATTAAGTTATAGTGACTGTAGTACAGCTAAAGACAACATTTAATGTCCCGTGTGCTTTCCTTGGCCTAACTGCCTGTGGGATTCATTTGGCGTTGCCTGTCAAGAACGCGATCCCCTCAGAAATGTTCCCCGTCTTCCGTTTTTTTTTTTTTATGTATCACCCATTTCATTCCAAACAGGTACACCGCCGTCGCACTCGAGAAGGTCTCGCGGCATCCAGCGCTAGTGCGAGAGCTCGCCGAGAAGGAGGGCATGGCGGCACGCGATATGGCCCTAATGGTTCGAAGTTGTCTCAGCTGCGTCGAAGGTCTGCACGACTTCATGAGATTCACCGGCGTTATCAAGAAATGCGTGAAGTGCGCGCCACCTGTTGACGGCTGCAGTATGCAACTGCAGGACCTGAACGACGACTGCTGGCGCTTGGTGAGGCGATACCTGAGCGTCGGCGATGTAAAGTGATTCACCATCGCCAAGCGGTATCACTCCACGTCTAGCTAAGCATCAGAAATAAAAAAAAATTCACAGCATATCCACGGGTGAATGATGAAGAGCTTGGGCGAAGCTCTTGAAGCAATCATGGTTCACACCGTGAAACCTTCAGCGGTTTCGCCCAGCAGTAATTAAAGCGATAGCCCAGTACATCGTCAAAGACGTGACACTGTATATATTTATACAGTGATGGGTCATCACCATAGTGGGATGTTTGCAAAGACGAAGTAGTGGGCAGTTTGCAAAGGTGGCTTCCGTTCCCCCTTAATTATAACGGCTTTATGGTCGGTGAAGTAATGGATCGGTGATGGATCGTAGTGGGATGTTTGCAAAGACGAAGTAGTGGGCAGTTTGCAAAGGATTGGTGATGGGCGATGCTTGCAAAGACGAAGTAGTGGGCATATTGCAAATATGGTTACGCCGGACAACGGAGACGTGACAAGGTTAGACTAAGAGGAGCTTCGCCCCTAAAAAGGTATATTTGAGGGTACATTCGACTGGTCGTTTTCGTGCGCGCCAGAAGGCGTATCGGCTAGTTCTTTCAAAGCACCATGCTCCAACTAAGAGCGCTCTGAGGCACTCTCACTTTGACCTCGCAGCGCGACCGAGATCTGATCACGTGACTCTCACAGCTGGCCTGTTTGCAACAGAAGATGCGGTGGCATGCACCCGGCCTCCTATTGCTCTGCCGAGTGGCTGCACGTTCGACTCAGACACGCGTTCTCTGGCTCGGATCAAGGGCTGGCTCCGCATTGTTGCAGTCTTAGTCAGAGCGCGGAGGCGCCCGGCCGAGTGTACCATAAGTCAATGGACCTAAACCGCTGTAGCTGAACATCACAAATAAGTATGACAAGGAGCCCAAGGACGTCAAAGACTCGTACGCCTATTACCTTTGTAGTGATGAAGCTTTGGGCATAGCTGTACTTGAGTGTGTGTGCAATTATTTTTTTCCTGGTGTAACACGATGTTCGATTTTTTTTCCCTTTTTTTGTAATCGTACTTGTCACCTGCTTTCAGAGCGGAGCCCTAATGCACCCGTTCGTGATTTTCGCGCCGTGCTAGCGCGTAACCGAGCGAACGATAGGCACAGGGCAGGCGAAACCCTATTGGGTGTGAGGTCCATCACTGGAATAGCTGGCGCCACCGTCGGCATGACGTGCTATGGGGGATCACATTCTCACAGTGGCTGCGTCGTCTGCTTCGGAAGCGCCGAAGCGAGCTGAAAAACGAAATTTTACAGTGGTAAAATTTCGGCACTGCGGTTCTGTATAATAGAGAAGGTTTTCCCGCTTTGCGGTGTGCGCTTGACAAAACTACAAAGCACCACAATATGTAGTCGCTGCCTTTGATGGCTTCTAACACTGTAGGCCGCTGCTCGGTGTCGTAGTGCCGGACGTACGCAACGGAGGCCGGTGTCAGTCTACACACGTGTCCGCAGGGTAACATATGACTAGAACTGGACTGAACTGAACTGGACCTGCGTGCGGCAAGCTTGGACTGCAAAACCTGGAACTTTCAAGCCGCTGTAGCGCAGGCGGACGTGACGGCGGCTGACGAGGCCGTGCCGTCGTCGTTGTTTAATTGGGACGCGGGCGTAGGCTACAGACAGAAGGGATTGCAGCTGACGCGTCCAGCAAGGCCAAGAGCCAGAGCGTTCTAACCAGCTCGCGCCACCAATAGTCACACGGCGCTGCTCTTTTTCCCTGGTCGACTTGCCGAGAGCGGCGCGGCGCTATATCGGCTCCCCTTAGCGTACTGCGCGATTTGAAGGATATATACAAAAGAAAAACTGAAAGAAACTGAGACTATGTACATGAGCGGTAGGTCTAAAAATGTCCAGGGGGGGGGTGGAATTTTGGTGAAGTAGATGTTTTTACCAAAAATAAATAATGAAAATACGTGTTTTTCTCAAATAGTCAAGGTTTTCAGCAAGTGCACCCCCCCCCCCTCTTTTGAACAAAATTCCTGGCTACGGGCCTGGCCTACGGTCTATGGTAGCTCCGGTGGACGGCACTGGGAACCGCGAACAGGGCGAGGTCTACGTTGAACACGCTTTGTTAGCAGCAGCGCGAGAAACTGGCGGCATCGAAAGCGGTAGCACACCAAGCAACTCCAGTGTGCAGCGCAGCCCCGCCATCGGCTGCAAGTCGTGTGTGCAGCCAGCATTCCAGCTAGGAAAAGTTCTGCGTGGGGCTGCGATGTTTGGTGAGTATCAGAAAGCGGTCACTGAGATGCTGGACCGTGCACGCTGCCCGGCTAATGAAGCTTTTATCCCACAAGCTGGCCCGTGTGTTGCCCACCTCTATATCACGCCCCAAATTAGGTTGACCCATTCCCTAATTCAAGTTGGCCTGCTCCATTCCCATTTGTTTACTACGGGGCAGTATATATTGTTACATAGGAAAGTTGTCACACCGCTTGCGTTATATACATGCTTTTGCTACTAAAATGGCTGCGCCCACTAATTTAAATCTGCAATATTTGTTCAGTAAGTTCCATTTTTGAATTCTTAGCACATTGACGCTGTTGCAGGGAGAGTTTACGTGCTCGTCCGGGTGAATGCGTAAGGTAGGTTAATTTTATGAAAACATTGAATGACGGCGATCAAGGTGAAGAACATTTACTAACGTTTAGAATATTTATTCACGTTATTGACGCTCCGTGTGGGAGCCGAAGCGTAAGTCGACATGTTTCACCTTGGTCGGCGTCATTCAATGTTTTCACCGATGTTTCATCCCAACCAGACGATATTTCGTCGGACCCTCGAAATCAAAGGTGAATTAGATTTCGACTTTTTGCAGGGAAGGACCATTAAGGGTTCCGACTTCTGAGGGGCACAGGCCAGTCGACGCCCCATTCGCGACGTAGTCCGTCGCTGCTTGGGGCGTCTTCTCCATCTACCCTATAGGGCACGTACACGACCAGGCGGTACTTCCAAGTTCAATGCGACGTGGATATCACTTTTGTGTATCAATAAACTGAGAACTAACGACACTGTTGGAGCTTCGACATTTCAAAATAATGTGCCACGCAGACCATTTTCTTCAGACACCATCTGACTGAAGGGAAAGACGACTCACAACGGCCTCCATATGCGCATCACTCCGAACCGAGAAAGAAGTACCAATATAAGCGCGAGCAGGATTCTCACTTATAGAGGGGAAAGGAAAGGGGCAAGGTTCACCGTAACGCCCCCCCCCCCCTCCCCCCCGCCTCATTGGTCAAGTCCGAAAGAAAACGAGCTCCGCAATGGATGCGAAAGTGAAAATAAAGCGATGACGTGCTTCTCACAAAGGCTGTCGTTGGTCCTCGGCTTTCCGGGATAAAGGTGGGAAATACACAGATCTTAGAATGCAACATCAGGGGTCCTTGGCCGCCATCATCGTCAAAAAACGCGCGTAGCCATAACCCCGCGCATAAAAAAATGACGTGTAAATTCTGACTGAGCAAAGGTAGCGGTTCGAATTGGCGCCCCCCTTTAGATGATTAGCAGGAACGACCCCTCCCCCCCCTTCCCCCCTTGTGCGCACGCCTATGAGCACCGACAATACAATAGACACGAAATAGGTTGTCGTAGCTTCTGTGAAACTGTACATTCATCGTTGCCTTTACAATGAACTCGTCCCCACGACCCGCGCCAGTGGAAGCCATAACCATGAAACACGTTTGGTCCACGGCGCCATCTTAACCAAGATCAATTGGACTCTCGAATGCGACTGTAGCAGGCCCGTAGCCAGGAATATTTTTCGGGGGGTCCCACTTGCTGAAACCCTTGACTTTTTGAGAAAAACACCTATTTTTGTTATTTATTTTTGGTAAGTCGCCTACTACACCAGAATTTCGGGGGGGGGGGGGGGGCTGGCTCCTAGCCCTCCCCCCTCCTCGTTACGGGCCTGGGCTGTAGTATATGTACAATCTTTCCATGTCTCTTAGCATAACTCCCATCGTGTTACCTTCCTCCCTCCTTACTGTGCAGTGCACTGAGAAAAACACATATGGTGGGTGGGGTAGTGCACTGTAGCACTGTAGGAAGATCCGCAGCAGCCCCTCGCCTGGCCACGAGCAAGCTGCACCTTGCTAGCCGCTAAAGCTCAGGCCAAGTCGACAACTGCTCCGTAGGTCACCCACCAATTTTGTTCGCCGCGGACAACGAAAAGGTGCAGATGAGCCGCATCTCAAACTATCTCTCTGCATAAGCTAGTCACAGCAAACGTATAGACCCTACCTAACCCTAACCACATAACCAGGGCCGTGGCCAAGTGACTCGAAGCACTCGGTCATTACCCTGGGAGGCGGTGGGTGCGAGGGCTGGCGAGTTGCTAGCACCTGGAGGAGGCGTACCGAGCGCATCCTCCAGATTCTCACCAGACTTTCGAATCCACAAGCCGGTGGGTGACGGCACACCTATACCTGGGCCACTCGGTCACAAGGTGGCCGAGAACTCAGAGTGCCGTTGCCGGATACGTCTCCCTGCTTGGGAGCGTTGGACGGCCACAGCCCAGCACCAACAAAGCGACCGTGGTTGGCAGTCGGCGATGACAAAAAAGTTGCTGGCGCGCTGTGTTGCGACCCACTGCAAACATTTTAAGCGTGAATTTTCATACATATTCAAGTAACCGAAAGCTGGCTCACGCGCACTTCGGCTTGTATTGATATGCCAAGTCCAACAAAAAGACATTTCCTTATTGTTCAAGAGTATGGAGCCATCTGATGCGCATTTACAAACGTGCAGTACAACGAAAGATAAGGTGATGATCATCTGGTTAACGATCATATATGTTCTTACTTTCTTCTTTGTCTGCCCTGCCTAAAAACGACCGCAGCTATGAAGTATAACGCATCTTTACACGCTGTGCCTAAACGGCATTGTAAACTGCTTTACGAAATACATGTCAGCCCGTCTTTTTTCGTTGGTATTCTTTCTTTCCCTGATTCTCTACTTCATTCTTCAGCTTGTGTGATTAGGAAATAAGCTGCGGTTTTGTTCGTATTTTTATATTTTTATATTTGAACTTGAAGAACCTATTCGTTACTAATATTGAGCGGGCTAGACAGTGCCTTGGGCGACAGTGTCATCGGGATGTCTGGTTATGCCAACAGTTAGTTTTTTAACGCGATAGCGTTAAAGAGCTCGTATCGCAGAAATTCCGCCGTCGGCGTCGGCGCCGGCACCGTTGGTTGTGAGCGAAAAATCATCATCTTGCCCGTGACCGAAAAATCGAAAAAGCTGCAAATAAAATAAATAATAAAAATGTTGGTTCCGAGTCAGTATCGAACCCAGGCCGTCTGGGTGGCAAGCAGGTGTTCTACCACACAGCCACGCCTCTGCTTGGAGCTGCACTGAAAGCAACTTTGATGCTTCCCAAAAATACGCGTCCTGTATACAGGTGTCACAGTACGAGATGTAACATGGCAGCAATATTGCGTGTTACAAGCGTACATTCTCATCGGGCGTCACACCACGTCAATAACATAACGACTTGGTGGTTTAAAGACAGCCACCCTTTACAAAAGGCACACACATTACTGCGCGTATTTACTTAAGACCACGTAGTGGGTGCATCGCAGCTTCGAAAAAAGTTCTCGCGCATAATTGCTCTTGGTTTAAAGCATGCTACCCATTACATAAGGCACACACCTTTATTGCGCGCATTCTGTTAAACACTCGTAGTGTTCGAAGTGCGCACTAGGGGCAGGATATTGCTATCGCGTTCAACTCTTAAAGGCGAAGCTTAATCGTCCCCCAATTTTTGTTTTTTTTTGTTTTTTTTTTTGCGTTAGGGATGATGGTCGATCCGCCGTTGCCTCAGTAATGCAACAACGAAACGTAAAAGGCGGATGGTTGAGGTTTACTGAAGAGTTGCGTCGAGTTCCATCGGCATAACGTAATGCAATTCATAGACGTTTCCTTGACGTTTCGCCATAATCGAGCGAGTTAGCAGTACTATACACCGGAGAACGTCAGAAACGTTGCTCAAATTTTTATTCAAGCACTGTAAAGTCTATACAAACACAGCATGTTTGGGTACAGCGCGACAACGACTCTACAAACATAGAATAGTCGTGCCTCACCGTAAGTTCTCTGTCCCTAGATTATGTGGTGCAGGCAGGGCATATATTATTTTTATTTATTTATATTCCTTTACCTTTTATCTTTTGCCCAACTAAACTTTTATGTTCCTAAATTGTGCGCGCTCGAAATAGGCAGGTTAGACTTAGGTTATGCTCGCGTTGCGGTAGCCACTGCTATTGAATTAAGGCTTAAGCAAGTTCGTCATCTCTTTATTTTTATGAAGAGGCCAATCAACTGCTCATCCTGTTTATGTAGGGGATCCTTATTTTTATGAAGAGGCCAATCAACTGCTTATCCTGTTTATGTAGGGGATCCATATTTCTTCGAAAATGAACAGCTTCCAATATCAAGAGGTTAAGGTCGTTTAGAAAGCTTAATCTAAAAAAATTCGGCAGATCCCACGCATTGTGCGAATCGGTTTCATGCGAAGCAGTCAGCGAGTACTTCTATGCTGTACTTCATGGCTTTGAGCCAAGCGTTACGAGGTGGATCGACGTGTTTTTGTAAGTGTAGGTAGCTATGTGCACATCGTTGGCTTACCGGGCACGTCGACAACACTGGCGTTTAATGGGCAACTTTTGGTGCCCCGTAACTTCAGCCCTCACGTTAGAGTAGATACGTCAGTATTATCGAAACTAAGTGCACTTTATGGTGCAATCATGTGAACATCATACGTAACGTTTGTTAATGTATTCCTCCGGGGTCGAGCTGTGCTTCAATATAGCTTGCTGAATCATAGGAATACAAATGCAGTGTTTATTAGACTGCTGTAAAAGCGGAGCCAACACTGGAACCGCCGACGTTAATCTGATATGACGCCTGTATCGTGGGGGTACATATGTAGTGTTCTGGATTTCGCATCTTTCTGGATTTTCGGTCACGGACAACGCTGATTTTTCGCTCACAACCAACGACGCCGACACCGACACCAGAATTTCTGCGAAACGGGATCATTAACACTGTTGCGTTAAAATCCAGAAAAAATACTGTCCGCGTATGGTAAGGAATTGGGGACATTGACATAGTTGAGGAAATTGCCACCAAATCCCACTACAGAAGCTAAAATTGCGCGTGCAGTGCCCGTGCCAGGGGCGAAGCCGACTCATTGAGGCATTGAAGCACCCTTTTCGTCTCGCTGTCCCGCGCACGCTCCTGAGCATTTCATTCAAAAACTTTGTCAGCACCGTGAGCTGTTCCGACATACCCCGATAAAATGTAGGAGCAGGTATGGCCTTTGGAAACAACAAGAATTAAAGCCGAAAAAACAACCGAAGAAGTTACACGGCTTTAGCTACCCAATATAGTAGCATGTCAGTTGCAAGAGCTAACCTAAAACCGAGAGTCATTTTCACAACCTCTTCTCTGAGCTTTGCAACGGAAATTGAAAGAGGCCAAAATGGGTCTAAATTGAGGCAGTTCTCATAGGCTGTGTGGTAAAATCTTCAAATGGCCTGGGAAGGTAGGCGCTTTGTGGCACGTTATTAAAATTACGCTTAAAACAATGTCCATTGCTGAAGCTGGAGTTTTTAAAGCGAAAGCCTTAGGTGACTCATCAAACGCGAAAATTTACCGGCGTCCCGCGTCGGCGTCTCCTGTCGGCGACGTCAACACGAGTGATGCAAAAAATCATCACATGATGACGCCACCATATGACATCATCATAACGTCACGAAACGTGACGTTACCACATGACATCATTGCTTGTTCAAAGGTGAGCCGATCCCGGAGGCAGCGCAAAACAAAGTGAGGTACAGAACACATACAATGCCTCCGATCCTGAAGGCATTGCAAAACCACGTTAGTTGCAGAATGCTTTGGGAAGGGTTCGCGGGAGGTTCAGTGCATCGACTTGGAAGAAAAAGAAGATGGCTCTCGCCTTCGAGTCGACTGAGGCGGATGCATCAGGGACCCTGTGAGTTTTATTCATAAGTGCACATGTATTCCCAAAACTTCTCGTAGCATGTGCCACTGTCACACGGAATGCATTGCTTGAATATATTCCAATGTAATCGAAGAACTCGGATATGGTACGACGGCGACTCGACTTGAAGAATCGCTCCGACAAGGTCACAGGTGTGTTTGTAGGGGCAACCTTCTAGCTTCTTCTCATCCCAGTCGCTGTCAAATCACCGTGTATTGCACGGAGTAAGTGAAAGGCAAAAACGTTAGATCGTTGTTTCAGCAAAGATTCTCTCGGCACATGCCTAATGGTTATTTTTCTACATAAATAATAGCGATATAATAATGTGACGTGTCCTAACCAGGAGACCTTGCAAGGTGTCTTGGTTGGTAATTAAAGTAGGAACTTTTGAGCAGAGATTTAGATTTTAAACGGCGTCCCTTGCTTCATATTCCTGTAGTATCAAATGAAGGAAAGAAGTGTTAATTTTAAGGGCTCGTTTTTTCTATGTTATACACAATATTAATGAGCACTAACAGACAATAATGCCAAGGAAAGTATAGGGGATGTTATAAGTAGTAAATATAAGGCAAATGGGCAGAAAGAAAAGTGGACGAAAGGATAACTTGCCGCGGACAGGGACCGAACCTGCGACCTTCGAATAACGCGTCCGATGCTCTACCAACTGAGCTACCGCGGCGGCCACACCCCCGTCCACTTTATAGGGTATATATGTATGTATACATTTAAACGTGGGAGCGTCAGTCAGTGCCGCCAGTAGCCGTGACGGCGAGTGTGGAACACTTTTTCTGCCTGTTGGCGCCACGTAGCACGTGAACTTATTACGAGCTGGCAGCTGACCAATAATCCCTCGCATACTACCTACCCTATAAAGTGGACGGGGGGATGGCTGCCGCGGTAGCTCAGTTGGTAGAGCATCGGACGCGTTATTCGAAGGTCGCAGGTTCGGTCCCTGTCCGCGGCAAGTTATCCTTTCGTCCACTTTTCTTTCTGCCCATTTGCCTTATATTTACTACTTATAACATCCCCTATACTTTCCTTGGCATTATTGTCTGTTAGTGCTCATTAATATTGTGTAGTATCAAATGTGTGTCCAAAACGTTTTGTTAGAATCATGGAACTAACCACAATATTATCTTTAATAATTCCGCTCTGAATACACTCATGTCCTGTAGAATAATTATAATGTGGTGTGTATATTATTTTTGTTAACGCTTGGTGCACCTACAATCGTATCCACTAAATCTGTCTACCGACTTCCACCGAAAGGAGTGAATGAAGTGCAGGTTGCTTATGGAAGTATAATGCCCAGGTCAGCCCTAAATCCTCAAAATATCAGAATACAAATTTCTCCAAGATCCTTCAGAACACGCAGGTGAATTAGGAAAACAACTGATAGACATACTGAAGCAGGCAAAGTTCCAAAACGATGCCCATGTTCATCGAGGATCACCACGGGTGATGAGGGAGCAAATGAGTCAAGAGCTTTTTTGCCATTAAAGCTAGCAGCAAGCGAATCTATGGAGAAACAAGCCGCAGCAAGCGTGTCGGTTGATACTTGGCCTGCACTCGTATGGCGTCCTCGTCCCTTAACAGGCAAAGGACAACGGCAGGATCGAGAGCAATTCTTATCTCCGTGTATGCATTACATGCATCTTGTCTCGTATTTGAACCTTTCGGCGGTATAGATTTTGGCACAGATCCGCCTCAAACCTGGCATATAAGGTTCCTTGATTAATGTGGCGAGTTGGCCGTGTTCGTACGTAATCAAAACAATGAAGCGCAAAAGAATGACGAGCGGACGGAACGAGACGATAAGGACGAGCGCTGACAAGGACAGCGTTCGTCCTTGTCTTGTTCAGCCAATGTGTGATTTTTTTCTTGCGCTGCAGTGTTTCGCATATGAGGTTCCTTTAAACTAGCTCGCTGCAAGTCCACCAACTCTTTAACATCCTCAGACACCCCAGCCGTGACCTTTAACGCCTGAGATGCAGAGGCAATTTTTACGTTGTATCTATTCTACAACGTGCGGTAGCCTCCAAGCATAGGCGTGCGCTTGAGGGGGGCAGAAGGGGGGAGGAGCGCTTATCGTGAATGTACTACGCAGTATAAGAAGGCAGTCGAGAAAGCCAAGGAAACGTTTTATAAAAACACACTTCCCTCGTTACTTGTAACGAACGCGAAAAAGTTTTGGAATGTCGTAGGTGGTCATAAACAGAATATAATATCTTTAAGTGACAGCAACGGCGTACCAATTCCGAGTTCTGAGTGTTGTTCTGTGCTCAATCATGTATTTTCTAAATCCTTTTTATCATCAGCTGTGTCTTTTCCCTGTATTGCTGAACATAACTTCCCCGTTATGGATCCTGTTGTTATTGATTTTGATGGTGTACAGAAGCTAATTCGGGGCCTGAACTTGTCTTCGTCTTGCGGAGTGGACGGCATCACTCCAAAGTTTTTGAAAAGTACGGATGTTTATTCTTCAATGTTTTTGTCAAAACTGTTTTCCCAGTCCTTAGAATCCTGTTCTGTACCACGTGACTGGAAGGTGGGCAAGGTGGTACCATTATTTAAATCTGGTGATGCACAATCCCCTTTGAATTACCGACTGATATCCCTCACCAGCGTACCTTGTAAGCTTTTAGAACACATAATTTATTCTCATCTCGTAACCTTTCTAGATACAAATTCATTCTTCTCTCCCAATCAACATGGCTTCCGTAAACATTTTTCATGTGAAACACAACTGGTTTCGTTTACACATGACCTTTTTGCGGCATTGGACAGAGGACTAATCATTGATTGTATATTCTTGGACTTCTCTAAAGCTTTTGATCTTGTTTCTCACCAGTTACTCTGTTTTGAGCTAAGTAAATTAAACATTGACCGCAATATATTAAGATGGATCGAATACTTTCTCGCTAACCGAACTCAGTTTGTCACCACCAACAATAACAATTCACAAGAGTCTCCTGTCACTTCTGGTGTGCCACAGCGGTCAGTTTTGGGCCCTCTTCTCTTTCTTGTTTATATCAATGACCTGCCTGCTAATATTCTATCATCAATTAAATTATTTGCTGATGACTGTGTTATTTATAGAAATGCTTGCACTAATACTGACGCTAATTTCCTGCTACAAGATCTTAATGAAGTTTCTTCATGGTGCACTAGATGGAACATGCGACTTAACGCTAATAAATGCAAGGTAATGCGAGTTTCTCGCACCTCTAGTTCTATTGATGTTCCCGAATACCTAATTAACGATAGTGTTTTAGAAAGTGTTTCATGCTACAAGTATCTTGGAGTAAAATTTACCTCTAATCTCTCATGGCACACTCATGTCACCCACGTAACTAACAATGTCAATCGCACTCTTGGCTACCTACGAAGCCACTTTTCAAGGGTACATTCAGCCCTTAAACTCATACTATATAGAACCCTTGTTCGCCCTAAGCTCGAGTATGCAAGCGCTGTATGGGACCCAGGCACTAACACACTAGTTGAAACCTTGGAATCCGTCCAAAATCGGAGTGCACGTTTCATCCTCTCAGACTATGCACGCACATCTAGTGTATCATCTATGAAAACAGTTTTGGGCCTTCCACTTCTTTGTTCGCGCAGGAAAGTGTCTCGTCTTGTTCTTTTTTATAAAATTTACCACAATCCACAACTAAAACAAGACCTTCTTTCCAAACCACACTACATGTCATATAGATGTGACCATCCCCACAAAGTACACATTCCTTTTTCACATACCAAGTTCTTTCACGATTCCTTTATTCCCACTACCTCGAACGAATGGAACCACCTACCCTCCTCTGTTGCCCAATTGACCGATGTCACTGCTTTTAAGGCTGCTGTTGAATGCGATGTTTACTCTTAGCAGCATTTTTCTTTGTTCACTCTTATTTTTCTTATTACTATGTATACTCTTACCCACTCCCTTCTGTAACGCCTTCGGGCCCTGAAGGTACTGAAATAAATAAATAAATAAATAAATAAATAAATAAATCAATAAATAAA